>NW_024367707.1:9556213-9561734 GCF_014805655.1 Passer montanus | reverse complement strand
GGGGGCGAGGGCGGCGCGGCGGGTGCCCGTCCCTCGGGGGCGGGCGTGCCTACCTCGGATTTCCACACGACGTAGGCGGCGGGGCGAGGCTCGGGCGGCGAGGGTTGCCCCTTCCTTTGCTGCAGCCAGCGCCGGGGCGAGGAGAAGATGCTGTTGGCGGGGCTGGCGGTGCCGCTCAGCGCCAGGGCCGAGGGGGTGCGCGCCAGGAAGGGCAGCTCGTAGCCGGGACTCCGCTTCCCGCGGAGGCTCTCCTCGTCAAAGAGAGCACTGCCCGGCGGCGACCGCTCCAGTGGGGTGCAGGGGGTGGAGAAGGAGGCGCCGTGGGGCGGCGGGGCACCCCGAGGACCGCGGCGCTCCCCTGAGGGGCTGCCGGCGGCCCGCGCCCGCGCTGCCCGCCCCGCGCCCTCGCCGTCCTCCCGGCCGCCGCCGATGATGGCGGGGTCGAGGCTGCGCGTCTGGCGGAGCCTCCGCTTGGAGAGGCTCTTGGCTGCGGCGGGGGCGGCGGCGGCCGGGGAGGAGCAGGAGAAGACGCTGCTCAGCAGGCTCTGCGCCGACATCGCGGCGGGCGCTGCCCCGGGCACGGCGGGGCGGCCGGGGGTCCTGCCTGGGCTCTCGCTGCCTCTGCCTCCAGCCCCCGCCAGGGCGGCGCGGAGCGGCCCTGGGGCGTCCCCCACGGCGGCGCGGTCACTTTGCTGGGAGGGAGAGGGGAGGGAAAAAAAAAAAAAAAAGTTACGAGAGAAAAGGGGAGGGAAAACGGCAGCAGCGGAGCTTTTATCTGGGCTCGCCGCAGGCTGCCAGAGTCACTCCCCCCTCGGCCGCGATGCGCAGGGGAGTCACGGGCCGCCCCACACACACACACCCGGTCGGGTCCAGCGCTGGCGGGGCCCGTCTGCCTCCCCACACGGGGCTGGAAGGGCCGCTCCCGGTGTCGCCTGCACCTCGCTGTCGCCGCGGGACGCCCACGTCGGGGGCGCGGGGAGCAGCCCCGCCGGGCGGCGCGGGCTGCGGGTCCCCAGCGCGGCCGCTCCGGGACGGTGCAGTTGCGGTTTGGGGAGGGATCGAGTAGCGGCGGACAGCTGCTCTCCGGAACGATCCCGAGGTCAGCCAAGCCTCGGTGTGACTCTTCTGAGCCCTGCGCCGCGTCCCACTCCGACCCCCGCTGCTGCTTATGGACCTCCCGTCCGCCCCGGCCCGGCCCGGCTGCGTCGGGCAGCGATGATGTCTCCAGAAAAAACTTGCAGCAATAAACAGGGTACTCACATTGTGCAGCGCACAGGACAGGGTCTTCAACAGAGCTCGACTTGTAACTGTGTTCTGGCCCGCGTCTCTCTTGCCGTTCTCTGAAACCCCTGCTTTGAGGGCACATGGACGTGAGCCCCACAGGCAGCATCGGTCACCGAGACTGTAACTCGTCTGCTGAGTACCTCAGTGCCGCAGGAAAGGAAAGGAGTGGGACCAGTGAAGCTAAGCCTCCTGAGGACTGAGTAACTGACCATGTTTATCTTCCATTGAGACTTTCAATGTTCTCGCTCCAAACATAGGCAAGGAAACATTTACCAGAGAGACAGAACAAACTTGGGGAAAGCAAAGTTGTAAAGAAATGCAGAAAAGGAATGAACAGAGAGGGACAATACCATTCAGTTCCATGAAGGCAGCCAGCTCCTTCCTCACCAGGAGTGAAGGAAGCAGCCCCTTAGCTGCAGAATCTGACTCCTGTTGCTTCTCCTAGCTGGGAATATTAACAGTCCTCATTAACTCACCTCACTGGGGGAATTCAGCAGCCATGCTTGTCAGGTTTTTCCTGGATCTCCAACACCATCATTTACGTAGTGTTTAGATTTTACTAAGGAACTTTTAGGTTCATGGGTGGGTTTGGTTCTGTTGCTATTGTGTCAGTTAATGTTACAGCCGCTAAATTTTTCAAGTTGGGAAGCAAAACACACAGTACCAAATCCTGTTTTTTCTTCCTGACTTATACTTTTATTTATGGAGTAAGTGGACAATGCCACACTCCTGTGCAAGTCACAAACCTCCCCAGTCTCAGATGAACTCACAGTTAGACTGCTGATTCCATGGGGCCTAAGCATCTTTCTTTTGACTTGAAAACTCACCAGCTCCACAAACCCCCAGTCTTCCCATAACCATTGCAGGCAGCTCTTAGAAAATTTGCCTAGAAAAAGACTGGTCATTTTGGAAAAAAAAAAAAGTGCATTAGCATGACACAAGGGTTATTTTCTCCTCATGCTGCATTTTCTCCTCAAACCCTAGTACAGGGTTGTGTTGTTCTCCCTGGGGCCCTGGAGCCAATGCAGGTAAATGCTCTATGGCAGCACTTTCAGGTTTCATCAATAATTCTATTGACAGTTCTCTCCTCTGTGGCTTTGTTTAAGGTTCATAAACAGCAACAGCACACAAGTACATCCACTTTCAAAGGGAGGCGTTCTGCTTTTAGGTAATGTTTACAAACGAGATTTTTTTTTTTTTTGGTCTGCAAAGTAGCTTTCCCCTCTTATTTTCATAAACTGTCCTATTGCCTAATTCCAAGTTCCTCCACAGCTAAGGTTGCAGCTGTTTCTGTTTAAAGCTTCATTTCATTTTGCCTCCTCATTAATGCCTTCAATAAGGTCTCATGCTTGAGACTAAAAAGAAGGTCTGAAGCATAAAACAATCTGCATTTGTTTTTTGCAGTTCTGAGCCTATTCTAGCAATTTAGTTGAAAGACACATCTGCAATACAAATATATGTATGTGTGGCTCCAAGTATTTGCTCTTTTTTGTCCTGTAGAAACATCATGGGAACATAAAGGGACAGGAAGACATGAGGAAAAAGGCAGAGAGGGAAATTCAGAGCTGTAAGGAACTCATCCCATTAGGAGTAGAGAGGACAATCACATTTGCCTCCAAAATTCACCAGAAACAGTTCCCGCCACTCTCTGTGAGGTGCCCTGCCCACTTTGAAGGGCTGATACTCTTGGGCACAGCCGGTTGCCAGCGGGCAAACCCCCAAGTTTGTGATTCAGATCCTTACACAGCCTGTGAAAGGAGACTGAAACCATCAGATAAGGGCATAGTTAGGAGCATACGTCAGCTTATGAGTAGCAGCTCTAAATAAAGTGGAGGCAAAGCATTCTTATTTCCACCTGCCTCCGTCCAGGTAATACTTATTGCCCAGCTGGTTTTCTTCATGAAAAACTCCATGAAAAATTGTAGTTTTCATAAGGCAGAGACCTGGAGGATCAGAGCTGCAATTCAAAAAGTAAGTGCATCATATGTATAGAGATACTCCATGTAAACAGCTTTGCTACCGGTCTTAGCTGTTGTCTGCATCTTTCAGGGGTAACAGCAAATTACTGATTATTTTTGAAGTTTCTGTTCATTGTCACTATGAACTGCATTATTGTGGGACCTGGCATCACCATCCTGAAATAGGCCTGAGCTCTAGTGGGCATGGTACAATCACAGGACAAAAACACAGTCCTAATTCCCAAATTTTATGGATAACTTCCAGCCACAAGATACTGTCTGGGCAGCCATATCTGCAGAGGATTAGTGAGATAATACTAGTTGATCTGATGCTGCTAGCCCTTCCTTTCTGAGGCAAAACACTGGAACAGGCTGCCCAAGGAAGTGGTGGAGACACTGTCCCTGAAGGTACTTAAAAAGCCTGTAGAAGTGGCACGAAATTATTTCTATTTATGCCTCCATTGCCTTGACCTTTACCAACAAAGTCTCCCAGCCCTTTGTGCCTCAAGGTGAAAAAACCTGTAAACAGGAGAAAAGGACCAAGTCATGGATCGTTTCTTGAGGAGTCATAGCCCAATCAAGTCTTAGGAATCAGTGGGGATGAATCTGAGAGTACTCAAAGAACTGGATATCATCACTGGAAGGCCACTTTTTATGTTTGAAAGGCTATCAAAATTAGGAGAAGTACCTAATGGCTTGGAAAAGGCTAAATGTTGCACCTGTCTTCAAAAAAGCAAGGACTACCCAAGCTGCTTCACTTCAGGAAAATAACAAAAGCAAGTTCTCTTGGAAGCTATTTCTGGGCACATAGAGGAGAAAAATGTGACTGGAAAGACCCAGCAGGGATTTACCAAGGGTAATCATTGTGGAATCCCTATCACTGTTAGTTTTCAAGATCTAACTGCAGAAGGCACTAAGCAATCGTGTCATAGTTTAGGTTTTGCCCTTCTGTAACCAGAAGGTTGGAGTATAAACCTATTGAGGTTCCCTCCAACTTGAATCCCTTTCTGGTTCTAAACAAATACTAATTTTGAAGCAAAGTGAAGAAAACCTTAACTTTCAGAAGATTTTCAGAGACTTTGTGTAAATGCCTATCACCTGACTTAGTAACAGGCGTGTTACATGGGTAAGTTTTAGAGATACTATGGTCTTATTGTTATTTTTAAAATGTCTGGTTTTATCAATACCCCATTAAACTGAAATTGGAAGGAGATACTGTCACCTGTTTAGATTGAATTTTAAAAAAATAATTTTTTATCAAAATGAGAGTGTGTTCATCTCATGAATTAAATAAAGCCTGTTTGGTTCAGACTTCTGAAAAATCTCTGAATATAAGGGTGATTTGGTAAATCGTAGTTTTTTGTTACTCTAATTATTTCTTTAGAATGTATTAAGCATTAAGGAAAAAAAAAAAACCAACCCAAAACCACTCTTTTACCTTACTTTTTTTTTTTTCTTACAGAAGAATTCCTGACTTTGTCATTCGTTGGATTTGATTTTTTTGGACAAAAGACATATCTAAAATGTATCTCTTCCAGTCTTTCTGTACAAATCAAAGAACTGTTGTTTGTTTGTGTTTTTTTTACAGAACTTTTGTCTTTATTGCAGTGGAATTGATCTATAAACATTTCAGCACAGCACTCAAGGCTGCTCCTCCAGAAGAGAGTGCTACAGAAGTGTTTGTGGAAGCAGCTGTGGAGTGGGGTGCAGAAGTCCACACAAGGAGCCAGCACCCAGCTTTTACTCCAGTGGGGTTCAACCTTCACCCAGCTGGTGACCTACTCAGTGCTTAGCTAGGAAAGTGGAATCTGTGTGACAGTACCCAAAAAAACCAAGCCAAAAAAAAGAGAACAAGAGGCTTCTTCATACTGGAAGGGAGAAGCAATGTAATGCTCCTCAAAACATTTGCTGTACTGAAGCAATAAGAATGACATCGGGGCGCCTACTACATACCCTCACAGAAGTTATATATACAACGTGCAAATCTATGATGTAGCATATGGTGTATATAACTGAATGGGGTGTACATATTTGTAAATGCGTGTGCATATACACATGTGCGCTTAGCTATACATGTATGTACAGAGCATGCATATACACACACCGGTGTGGGGGGTTATTTTTGCAGAGAGAGCGAGACAGAGCGTTGCGCTCTCCGCGCTCCCATCCAGGCGTCCCAGCCCGCGCGGACAAACCCGGGAATGTCCCGGGAATGTCGCCGAGCCGCGGGGGCGGGGCCGGGGCCGCCGGGGGCGGGGATTCGGCCCTGGCCCCGCCCC
>NW_024367707.1:9299773-9556194 GCF_014805655.1 Passer montanus | reverse complement strand
AGCTCCGGCGGCGGCTCCGGCGGCGGGGCAGGGCGAGGCCGAGGCGGCGGCCACCCCCTACGTGGGGCTGCGGCGGCCGCTTGGCTACAAGTTGGCCAAGGCCACCAAGGAGCGGATCTGGCGGGGGGAGTTCATTGACCTCTTTTCCTTGCTCCACACAGAGCTGGCCCCCGAGCACGGCCCGCGCCCGGGGGACACGCTGGACCAGTGGGTCTCGGCCTTCCTGGTGTACGCCAGCGTGCTGTGCGAGAAGCACCCGGCGCGCTGCGGAGCCATGTTCAAGTACCTGGACACCATCCGCAAGCTGCACGCCACCTACGGCGGCACCTCCTGGATGAACTACGACGAGGACTTCCGGCGGCGGGCGGCCAAGAACCCCACACTGCCCTGGGGCGACGTCGACTTGGACCTGTGGATGAAGTGGATGGCGCCCCTCAAGTCGCTTGTCCCCAGGCGCCCGCGTGCTGAGAGCGAGACACAGGCCTCGCCGGCCCAGCCACCACCGCCGGGCCAGAGCCCCAAGCAGGAGGAGAAAAGCCAGGTGTGATGGGCCGATGGCCGCGTGTTGCTCTGCTCCGCTGGCTGGGCATGGTGCTCCCAAGGATGGGAAGAGGAGAAAGGGGCAGTTGGGGCGCCCTTGTCTTGGTCGGCAGCTCTCATCTCATGGCACTGACCCTTTGCTCGTGTTGACCATAGGGACACGGTATAATGGGTGCCCTTCTGGCCACTGTGAGAGGTGTACACGTGGATGGATGCTCTGAGCAAATGTTTGGGCATTTATTGCTCCAGCCACCAGAAAATAGGAACCCCACTAGTTCCTTCTTTTGGTGTATTTTTGCATTTTCCTGGAGACATTAGAAGAAAGATGTTCTGTGGTTTTGTTCTTTTCCTCTTGAGTTGTCCTTAAAATATCAACTTTTTCAGCAATAGTTATCTGTATGTAAGGCAAAGAGTACAGACTCTCCTGTTACTATGGGAGCATGTGGGCAGTTGCAGTCAGCATGGTATGGCAGAAATTGATACGAATAAAGATAAACTTCAATAAGAATGGCCACAGTGTGCAAATTCACCATGATTTGAAGATTAAACCTGTTTTGAGGCTCACTAGATTTAATCTACAAGTTAGAGCTGGAAAAGGATGATGGGTGTGATTAGGAGAAGTAGAGAGGATTTTGTGTACTTGGTTTGCTTTCAGTAGAAGTATCACTATATGAATTGGTGTAACCTGTGGTGGATGCAGGCAGGTTCTACCCTTTCTTCTGCCTGAGACATGATGCTGAGCTCCACAGCTACAGCAGGCTGCCTGTCTATATTAGGGGTTGTGCTGCTTCTCTTACGCTGGTGACTGCAGTCTGCCAAATCCCCAGCACAGAAAATTCAGCTGAATGCCGAATGTTGAGCTTCATGCCAGCTGAATGGTGACAGAGAGTTTCTGTTATATTGGCTGTGTTTATTTTTAACCAGTTTTTTTTTTTTTACAACTGTAGAAAGAACCTTTGCCTTCCAAAAGAATTGTTGTTTTATAGGATGCTGTGCTTGTCTGGGATTGCCAGCACAGAGGGACCAAGTTCTTTGACTCATGTTAGCCTGATCTGTTTTCAAGCCATCTGAAAGTGCTTGGTGTATCACACCAAGTCTTGCCTTTGGTACCTATCAAAAGTAACTTCTGTAGGCCTATCTGTGACAAAGAAAGGGAGCAAACACCACACAGTAAGATAGATAAACCCAGGCCTGTTGGCCTTGCACCTTCCGTGGTTGATGCTCTGTGTTCTGCAACTTTTTCTGATACGTCTGTTTACATTTCTCCATTCTTAAGGTGAACAGCTCAGTTCTTGTTTTCCTGCAGATCTTATGTGAGCACCAGATGGGCAATGGCTTATAGCTTTCATGTCATCTGAGACTGGACCTTCAGCTTGTCATGTTAACCACTCTTTTAACTTCTTCAACAGCAGCTGGTCTGTCAGTGCTGAGCTTTGTTCTGTTGTCTGCTGAGGCACCAGGGGGTCTCGATCCGTTTGATTTCATGGAAATTTCCTGGTTGATTTTTATCAGTAGCATTGATGTATTTTCCCCCCAGAAAATGTGTAAAGAAAAAAAAAATAAACATGTTTATTTTGATGCTTACAAAATATCAAAAGTCTGATGTTTGTAAAATGAGTAGTACTTCAACAGCACAATGAAAAAGTGAAACTTGTGCAATTAATTATTGTGGTTTCAGCCACCTTTCTGTTATTAGAGCAGCTTTTAATTGGTAGCATATAGTCTCTTACATGTGTTCAAAAATGTCCTTAAATGATGGTTTAGGCAGCTGTCAAATGTAAATGTATAGTCTCTTACATCTGTTCAAAAATGTCCTTAAATTAAATGATGGTTTAGGCAGCTGTCAAATGTAAATGAGGCCCAGGATAAAGCTTATCATTGGTAAGGTTGCAGCAAGGAAATATTTTCTTGGAGGTGGCCTGTGTGTTTCCCCATATCTCCCCAGTTCCTTGCAAGCTCTCTTTATGTTGTGTAAAACTACTTCAGCAAAATAAAATGTGACATCACACTTGGGCAAAAGAACTGGAAAATTAAAATGGGAGAGAATGGCCTTTTATGGGTTTAAGAGTTTGGACAGAACCTAAGCTTTTCCACATTCACACTGTCAAGAGAAAGAGGAGGTGTTTTACAAAAACATTTTACCAGGCTGTTGTTTTGAAATAATTTTCTTTTTGTAGTTTCAAAAGATAGGGTTAGGCAGCCTGACTGGATTTTGTTCCCCCTTTTAGTCCAAGACTCCTTGAATTTCAGCATCATTTAGTTTAGTGTCTGTATCCCTAAGTCTGCATTTCCACAGGTGGTTAAACAGTAAAAATTAAGTCAAAGTGTAGAAAGCGTTGTGTCTGAGCACAACTGTCCTTGCACAGCTGTCCTTTCTAAGGCGCTGGTGAAGAGCTGTAACTTTGCATTACATGGAAAGAACAAAATGGGAAATCTAGTTTTAGTTGGAGTGCAATAATTGGCGTGTGTGTAGGATAGCTGAGAGTCATTCCTGCAAATTTATGTCTGTGTGTATAACTTCAGACAACTCTCTTTTTTTCCTCAGACTCCATGAAAACAGAAGACCAGTTGGGATGGGAGTCAGACTAAGTGGGTGAGTTTACTTATAAAACTTAATACCTTTGGATCTTAAATATTTTCAGATTTGTTAAATACAGAATTTCTTATTGGTGCCAACAGCCTGACTCCGTTGGTGTTTAAGTGGAGCTCTGGTATTCTAGTGCATTCTTTTACCTCTGCTTCTGTTGCGTTGCAAGCTGTGCTAGAGAAGACGTAGGAAATTCATTTTACCCAATCAGCAATTGTAACAGTGGACTACAAACCTGCAGAGCAAGCCAGTTTGCTGGAAAACAGGAATTCCTGCAGCGCAGCACTTGTCACAGACTATCCAAAGAGGGCAAAGATTCAGGAAGGTGAATTGAACAATGGTTGAATGAGGTCAGGAACACTCTCCCGGAGGAGAATCCTGCCCTAAAATACTACTTTGAAAGTAAAAGCCAATTTAATGCGCAGATTAAACCTTCTCATTTGACCAAACTTGTGTGCAATCCTGGATCTTTGCAGATCGCAACCGGACACTTCAAAACCCTGTGTATTATATTTGTTTAAAAAAAATAAATCATAACTTGTCTTGTTACAGCTATTACTTTTGCCATTTCATTGAGAGTATCTTCAACATAAATGTGTATTTGACTCAGAAAAGTATCATACACTCGGGATAATAACTCAGGTTGTCAACAGAATTGTTCTGTGAGGCTCACTATCTTCTTTCCATTGTTCTGCATTAACCATTGCTGTCATTGTCAGGTAGCCCAATTGTGCATTACAAAATTCTTCATAAATTATAATGATTTACCTAAGTTATAATTTTGTTTTTATCCTAATAGAATACTTAAAATCTTGACCATCAGACTAGACCTTTGTAGTCTGGTGTTCTTGAAAATATTTTTCACTGATTCATAGTTTTCATTCTGCATCTCAGTATTTTGCTTTCTTTTTCCTTGCATACTAAGGGGTATGGTCAAGGTAATACTGTGATCCAGTAATGCGCATGATGGTAAGGGTTTGCCTTTAGTTGTTTCAGGAAAAAGCTGCCCTTATGTCCTCTCCCTTTCTCAATATTTCCAATAATCTGCATAACATAAAGTGTTTGTAAATTGATATCAAACTGTTTGTGACTTCACCTAAATAAATTTTTTTATTTAAATGCTATTCTTAATCTTACCGGGTTTTTTCCTCCCTTGTTCTTGTATTGCCACTTCACTTTTGTATTCACTTTTTTTATCACCTGACTTTTTACACAATTTCTGGTTTTCGGTTATTAAAGCGCAACTGCAATTTTAATTAACAAGTGAAAATAAATTAGCCTTTGGAATTTTCTTCCAATATTTTGCATAAAGACTTCATAATGTAGCTGTAGTTATTGTAGTAGTTATTCGTCTGCCAGTTTTTGAGACAGTGATAGCACTTATTGGGCCTTGAAAATGAAATAGCTTCTGTACTAAGATACCAGTATCTTAATACCAGGCCTTCAAACTGAAACTGATGTAGTGAATGCTGAGATTGCTGCATTTGATACAGTAGAATATAGAGCACGTTACATGTTACAAAATTAGTTTTGTTTTCAAGAAGGGTCTTAAGCTCAGTCGTCTGATCACTCATGCTATTTTTCCCTTGCCCTCCTGTTTTAAGAAATCAGGACTTGGTTACTCACTGGTCTGTGCTGTGTTTGTTACCATCATTGCTACATGAACCACATGGCTGCTCCATCATCACTGCAGGCATCTCTGCCTGAGCAAGTGCTGTAGTGTCAGGATTTGGGGAGAGGTCTGGGAAGAGGTGGATGTGGGGTGAGGAAGAGTGAGCAAAAACTGGTCTTGTCTGTCTCCCTGATGAATTATACAAGAGTGGGTTTTAACCTACAGGCTCAGAGCAGCAAAGCAGCAAGTTTTGTTTTCTGTGTCCGCTTTGAAAGCAGCCTAGCCAGCTGGAGTCTAAAACACTTCCTAATGTTCTTTGCTGAGTCCTTCTGCCAAGAATGTTTTGGGTTTGTTTGTTACTCTCTCCAGCTTTCATACAGTCTGGTGCCCTTCCTGGCACTGTCTCCGCCCAGTCTCCTGGTTGCTGCTGGTTCTGGGTTGGACCACCCTGTCTTTCATATCTGCTGTAGAGAATTGCCAGAGCTCTACCTTGCTCTGCAGTGTCAGTGGCTGCTTTAAAGTCACTGCCGCTTTCATAAAGAAGTTGTGTTTCATGTTATATTGATAGTGATGTTTTTGCAACATGTGGGACCTCCTCCCCTCTTTGCTGTTTTTCCTCACTCTGAGCCACCCTGTAATTTCTCTGTGGTACTTGTGCATCCTTGCATTAGGGTTTATTGTTGCGTCTGTGCTTTGCCTCTCATTGCTGTTCTGTAAGGTGCTGCAGGAAATTTCCTTCTGCACTAGTTTCTCATTCAAATGTTGGACTTCAAGGGGTTTCTTCAAATTTCAGCTGTTAAGTTACTGCCTGGGTTTGCCTCTATCCTTGACACTGGGGATAACTCTTTAACTAAGTGTTGTGTGAGGATAGGGCACACACTTGGAGAGAGGCTTGGGATTGAATCATGATTCTGTTACTCTCGGAGTAACTGTGATTTGCAGTGGAAACCAGTGATACATAAGGAGTTATTTTTCTACAAATACTATTTCACTAAGTGCTATTTCATAGTTGGGGGATGTCTTTAGTATAGTTGCAATTTCTTATGCTTTGCTCAAAAGATTTTGAGCATTTCAGAGGTGCTGCAAAGCTTTTCACTAAGACTGATGGAATTTCCAGTTGGGAATATTTGTGAAGTGTGTGGGAATTGATTTGTATGGGAGGACCAGCAGCTTATGGAAAAACAGGTTTTTTCTCAGTTAACTAGATTTAAGGAGCATACTTTTGAGGAGTAATTTCAAATAAGTTTATTTGTAGGGATTTCTAGCAGGATAGCTTTTTTTTCCTCACAGATGTGCTTTTTCATGTGCTGGATTTATATGCATTGTTATTGGAAAGAGCAAATCAAAACTAATGCAGTGTGATTCTGACAGCACAAAAGTGGCAATGCAGGGAGAAGACTAAAATACATAGTTCTTCCAGTAAGCTGATGTACTTGGGGAGTTCAGAATTGAGCTGTACCAGAAGTGCAGTCAAATGGGATTTCTAACTCCCACCTGTGTGCAGCAGTTCAGTTTGAGGTATTTGAAGCATCTGAAAAGACCAGGCTGTTACTACTTTCTGGCCTTATTAGTACAATGATGTGTCTTTGAAGATAAGATGACAGCAGAATGTTTTGCATGTGAGGTAGGCTGTTGCACCTGCAGCTGAGCAAAATTACTTCCGATCTCTGACGAGATCTTCTCACTGTGTCTTCCAATTTAAGCTTCAAACATTAAGCAAACATTACTTTCCTATCTTCTGCTGTCTTGAATCATCTTACCAACTTGGTTATCTTCTTTATAAAAATCTGGTGAGCACAGCAGACATCTGAGGGCAGCGTGTGATCAGCCTGTCTGTACGTACGGAGCCTTTTGCTCCCTGTGGGTAGTTCTGCCAGGTTCTTCCTAGCATGAGGGAAGTCAGAGAGTGTTTTGAGTGTGGCTGAGTGAAGAGCACACAGGAGGCTCCCCAGCTACCTGCAAGGCTTGTGTGGTTTTGAGAAGCCAGTTGTTATTGGCAGCATTTTTTTCTGTCCACTCCTGTGGTAAAATCAAACCCAAAAGCCCCAGAGACTGTTGTAACCATTGAGGGAAGGGATGTGACTCAGTTCTAACAGGCTTGGTATTGGTGGAAATGTTGCCTGGTGAAGTTACCAAACTTCTTTTCAGGTCATAGGCCTAACAGGGACTGCAACAATTGATAGTGTCTGTGGGAGTGCTTTTGGTAACTCTTCCCAAGAAGAGATTATGTCTCTGAAAACTTAGCTGGAGAAACTATAAAGATCTTATTTTCCCCTCTTGCTTTGGTGTCCAGGTTTGGTTTTTACCCTGTCATGAAGTTTAGCATGCCTCAGCCCAACCCAATAAAGGACACTTTGATCCATAAAATCTTCTGGATCCAGGATTTTTTTTTCTTCACCTGGGAATTGTCATCAAAACCACTTGGCATTGGTGCAGTT
The DNA here is from genome assembly GCF_014805655.1 of Passer montanus. Taxonomy (NCBI): domain Eukaryota; kingdom Metazoa; phylum Chordata; class Aves; order Passeriformes; family Passeridae; genus Passer; species Passer montanus. The sequence goes on along the minus strand of NW_024367707.1, from coordinate 9,549,017 downwards.
TAGCAGTTTGCTGGACAATCAGCTAAAGAGCAGCAGAGATTTAAATAGCAGGAACATGTTTACAATATTTTACTATTTGTAAACTTGAAATAATTGAATATGTACTTTTACCTTTTTTGGTGGTTGTAGCTCTTTCTGTACTTTAAAGAATACTTTATTTTCTGCAACATCTCAGTGCACTGTTGCTGTGTCAATATTTCCAAGGCAGCAGGGGAATGTTTACATAAAAACATCTAAGTGTTTTCTTTAAATTTTTTAATTGCAAACATTTGCGTCCATGAAATCCTTGCACAAAACTTAGGTAACTTTTTATTTATTCTGCTCAAAGCTAAACCTGGATCATATTCAGTTTCCAATTTTTATTTTTAATTTTCTGAACCGTGCCATGTGAACATTTTATCTGAACCTACATCAGCAGATGCAGAAGATTCCACCTGCCACTTCAAATGGCAGTCCTAATGATCTGAAGTCAGGAGCAGTTGTTTAAAACCGGCTGCATTGCTCACACTGGCTGCAGTGTAAGTGCTTTTCATATAAGCACCATCTGCATTGCTGATACTCAGTGTCCATATATGCCTTCTGTTAGCCCCAAATATGAGGTTACGTGAAGGTAGTGGGCAGGAAAGTGTGATGATTTTCGTTGTTGGTGGGGCTGCTTAGTTGATAACCTGCAACACAACATGGTGGCAGAGGACCTGGACTGTGTGTCCAGGAGTAGATATTCCTGGCATAAACAGGGACAAGGTATGCCCTTGAAATGTGTAACATGAGCTAAGAGTTCAAACCTCCTCTGCCTAAACTTCCCACCTTGCACTTGGGCATTCTGGCATGTGTCTTCCACCATGCTTGCTTAGTCTCAGCTCCTGGTTTTTTTTTACTTTGTAACAGTGAAATGTCATTGATGGTGTTTGGAACAAAGAAATGCCACCAGGGCAGGCAGATGGTTCTCTGCTGGGTACATCTCCCTGGGATGGTCTATGCAGTGCTAAGGGAGGGGATTGTTTTCCTCATCTTTTAGCTGTGGAATGACAATTACACAAGTACTTAACAGAGGTGCTGGAATTACAAATGTTACCAAGTCCACACTGGCAATAATAAAGTAAGGTTGGTTTGAGGTGGGGAAATATCTGTGGGTGTCTTTGCTCAGGGCATGCAGGTGTGTGTCTTGCTGCACTTGGTGTGACTGAGTAAAGTCCTTGTAGTGGTATTGGACTGGGAGAAGCATTTAGTTTTCCTGTGTCATTTTCCTTGTCCTTCTCCCTCATCAGAACTCTCCCAAGCGGTGTATGTGACCTTGTTATTGAGTATTGGTGGATAACAGGGGAAATCTCACTACCATTACATGGGATTGCTGGGAGAAATTAGTGAGTTTAACCTGTAAGATCATGAAATTTTTCCAGGAGCAGCACAAAATATTTGGTGGTATTCAAAGGCAAAAATAGTGACTTTGAGGGTACCCAGTCTGTCACGTACCTATTGAGGAAAAGAAGGTACAACTTTGTGGCTTAGTGTGGCCAGTGGAAAAGCTTTGGGCAGAATATCTCAATGGGGTTTGGTTGCAGAAAGTAAATTACAGTTGTATCAGTATTGCTGCAGGTGCTCTGTGGACCAGAGCAGAAAAGGGAGCCCTGGCCAGCAGGGGAAGCTGACCAGGCAGTCAGTGATGGTGATCCACCAAGCTTGAGGGCATTTCATGGAACTGATTACAGAACTACGGAGCCCACGGAGAGACCTTAAAAGACCATTTTTCTTGTTCCTTAGCATGCTTTAAAAAAAACCTCAAAACAACAGAAAACCACACAGCCACAAAGTGCTTTCATTGTAATACTGGAATATAGTTGCAAATGCTTTCTGAGAGGACAGTGGGTGATACCTGATATACACCATTTCCTACCATGCATTTTCTGTTTTAGATGTTTTGATTACCTGCAAGTGAAATGGAGTAAAATTTCATCTTTCAGTGTTATTAGAAAACAATACAATTTACCTGTGTATTAAGACAAAATGTTCTTTACTTTTGTTAGCAAGCATTTAAAACCATGTTTGATTTGTTTGGAGTTTTTTGTCAGTGCTCAAAGCATTGAAAACAAACATTAGCATGTTGCAACACTGTTGCACTGCTGAGAACAGCACAAGTTGTTCACAGGCCTGTGTTGCACAGAGGTAGAAATAATCTCACTTGCTCCCTGTCAGATGGGGAGGAATGGATAAGCACATCCTTTACCTGCCTCTTGTGTGAGGAAACTGTTAATACAGAGTGCTTCCCCAAATGGAGAAGCTGCGAACTAGACCTTGGGTCACCTACCTGACCAGTTCTCCGCCTCAGAGCTGCTGGGCTGGGATGAACAGTACCTTTTTGCTTCTCTTGATCTCTCCAGCCCACAGTCCCTGAATGAGCAGTTTCTGCAGACCATGGGAACAAAGAAACTTTTGTGTTACCTTTCCCCGCCCCCTGCATTGTTCTGCAGCTTCAGTCTTGACACCTTGTTCTCTGAAGGTCCTGCAAGAAGAGCTGTAACTGAGAAACAGTTTCTGCAGACCGTGGGAACAAAGAAACTTTTGTGTTACCTTCCCCCCCCCCGCATTGTTCTGCAGCTTCGGTCTTGACACCTTGTTCTCTGAAGGTCCTGCAAGAAGAGCTGTAACTGAGAAACAGAAAGGGCTGAGGTGTTTACTGTTGAGTGTAAGAAAAGTGCAATGCTACTTAGCTTTCCTAGGACTGGGAGTTGTTTGTTATACCCTGGTTAATATCTCCCAGTGGTAGAGGACCAGAAAAGGTAAACCTATTTATTACTGTGGTACTCTCCTGGCTTGTGTTGCCCCGGAGAGTACCACAGCATGCCCTGTATATTGAATAGCATGAGCATGGGAAGATTTGGCTGTGGTAGCAGGTAAAAATTACTCGACAGATGTGTTCTGGTAAGATGGCTTACTCTGTGGCTTAACCTGCCAAGCCACAGGAAAGTAAAACATGTCTTAATTCTCTTTCAAAACATAGAAGTTATTTTCTTGAGAGGATGTTGTTGCCTTGAGCCTGTGTGCCTTTTTGATGTAGTGTGTTTTAAAAGTAATGATGCAGGCCCTGCCAAGCAAGAACTGAAAGCTTTGAAATGCATGCTCTAGATGCTTCATCTGTGAGTGTGCTCTGCTCAGGACGACTGGCAATTAAATTAACTGATGTATTTATATTTTAATGCCTGTGAAGTTGCACCACAGGTTTATGGTATCATTATTGATTAATTATTTTAGGCACAGCAATCAAAGGGCCTAATCTTCTGATTTGTAATCTTCCCTCCTCCTCCCGCCCCTTTCCCTGTTCCCCCCATCCCAGTCTGTGGGACAGATGCCAGTGTGAAAAGAAGAGCAATTTCAGGCATCGAGGTGAAGGCTGGACTGACTTAGGGAGCTTTGAGAGTGCCATTTACCTGATGCTCTCTTCTCTGTTGCTGCATCCCTTGAAAACAGGCAGGACTAGAGGCAAAGAGCAGCGGCTGAGTGGGTCAGTGAGGAGGAGTGAGCCCTTTGAGATAGGTAAGGATGGGAATATTGCCAATATTTAATAACTTTCACTTATGGTGTCCATTTTGAGGATTTGGTGAAGTAGGAAATGCACCCACCCCACACACCAGTACTTACACAGTGCTCCAGAAAAGGGGTGAAGTTTGGGGTTGGCTTTAGATTCCCTAAATTCTCTCCTTGTCTCTTTCCTGTGCTTGCTGCGGAGGTTTTGGCAGGAGGAAGGGGTCAGTTCACTTGTTTCTTGTTTGTGACACCTGGGCTTGTGAAGTTCCACAAGCTGGAATAGTTGGTGCTGCTGGGAGAGGTGGGTGAGCTGAGGGCTGGTGGGAGCATTACAGGAAATCACGTTGTGCTGTGCCAGGGCTGCACAACGACTGCCTGAGCTCATCATGCTCTAGGAGCTCTTGGTGGAAGCAGAAATTTAGTTGATGTCTAGAAAAGATGAGTTTGGCAAATTTGTATGTAAGTATTGGAAATTGTAACTACAGAGCCACAGGAGGCTGGAGAAAACATAGTCTACCAGGGGAAAACAGTAAACTAGGGGAAATACTCTATTTGGAGGCCTCTTTCAAGCAGTAAGGAAATAGCTGAGTCTGTAAGACTTTATTGTCATGTTAAGGACAGTCAATACTGAGTCATAAATTATAGCAATGCATTGGGTAGATCAAATTGTTGAGGGTGGCATATGAATATTTGTTCCCTGTGTTGTTTCCTATTGCAGTTTCTACTCCAATTTTTGTCCCGGAATTACTTCTTTTATATATTTTTTTTTTTTAATTAGGGGTTCCCAGGGCCAGTCAGTGGCAATGCCCTGAGTAGAAACTCTTTAGAGCTTTCCTAGATAACACTCATGGTTTACCTTCCATGTGTGCTCCTTTGCTTTTATGTAGGCTGGATTTTACCTCCTGTTGTTCAGTGTAGTTTTCCAGGGCCCTTAGCAATTTCTCAGTTTCCTTTAAAAATGATGATTCAGCCCACAAATTTCCAAATATCCTAGTGTTCCTTCTAATTTCTTCTGACTGAAGGTGCTTCCAACATCTCTAAATACTTCTGCTAGATAGTAGGTAGGAGAAGCTCAACTTCTGTGCGTGTCTTTGAGTTTATTTTGTTCCTGTCATGTCTCTTGTCCTCTGACACACTGTGCTGTTCTTTACAGTGCAAGCTTTTACTTCTCATGTTCTTAAAACAAAGCTTAGAAACCTGACCTAGGATGCAACATTATGTCAAAAAAATATCATTCGGCCCATTTTGTTCAAAGTGAAGCTGCTCCTACTGCAGCTATATAAAAATTACTCCATTTTTTTCTCAACAGATGAGCCTCTTATGTTCAGCACACTCATATGCATTTATTTATTTCTAATTTTCCAGTTGAGTGTTTTCATTGTTGAAATGTTATTTTAACAGGTTGTGGTATCAGAAAAGTTACTTGTTTCTTCCAGAGAAAAGTAATTCCTATAAAACAGAAAAGGTCATGAAAACCCATCTCAATTATTCTAAGATGTTTTCTTCCATTTTACACCCTGAAAGGAAAATTGATTGATCTAGGAATTTGCACACAGAAATTTCTCTCACTTTATCGCAAACATTATAACAATCTTTTAATGCACTTTTTACTGCATAAAGGTGTGTGTGGTGACAAAACATGAGTCTTGGCTTTCACATTAATGAAGATGGCTTGCAATACAAGTAGGATGTTTCAAAACATTTTTAAAACAGAATTATAAAACAATTTGTCTCTTTATTTAGAGGATAAACAAATTATGTGAACCAATTTCTGAGACTATATTTGTTGCACTGTCTTTAGTTTCTATTTTGGTGGTCTGGCTTGGAGCCAGACTTTTTTTTGTTAACTTGGAGTTTTTCTGGCACAATGCAAAAATGGCTCTCTTTTATTATTCTGAACATTTTGCAAAATCTCCTTTCTTAGTAGACTTTTCTAAGTTAACCAACACTTGAGCAGTTATTTTCTACTTCTTAGAAAACCACAGCTGAAAGGAGCAATTAAAAACTTGATTGTTGCTTTAAACTTGGAATTTAATCTGTGTTTAACACAAATAAGCTCTCATTTCAAGATTGTTTAAAGCAGCTGTTTCCCCTGTCAATGTTAATCATACTTTTGGGTATGTGCAGACTGTAGGATCTGGCACTTAGGGATTTAGAAATCATGGGCTCTCATACAAGTGATTCCAGATGGGTGGATTTTTCCTTTGGAGATTCCTTCCCAAGACATGACTTGTACCAGCCAGTCCACACTTGCAACACGATGCTTCTCAAGAGTCATTTGGTGTAGCTGGGCTGTATTGTGCTTGGTAAAGCTGCACTGAATTTCTCTCATCCAGACTTGCAAGCAGATTAATACTAGGTCTTACCACTATCAATATAAAAAGAAACACATGAAAAATCCCTGGAGGCGACTCTGCATGCTCCCTGACTCACTGTCACTGCAGGAGCAGGGAGGTGCTCTGTGCAGAGACAGCTGAGCTGATCCTGGCATCAGGTGCCACAGAGCTGTGGCAGCATCCTGGGGATGTGGGTCCTGGCGAGTCCCAGTGCCTGCTTGCTGTAAACAGCATCCCCTCAGGAGCACAAAGGAGGTGAACTGCTGCTCTTCTGTGGCTTTTGGGCAAGGCAGATGTACACCTCTGTAGTGTGAGCTGCAGAGCTAGGATGTACTGACAAAGCAGTCTAAGCATAGGAGAGCCCTGGACCCAAGTCACACCGGTCCCAACCATGGCAATGACTAAACCTGCATGTGACTGAACTGTGAGTTACTGTACAGGATGCCAAAGCATTGTGCCTGCCTACCTTTACTCTCCTTTTCCCCAAAATATAAAGCTAAGTTTATATAAATGTAAAACTCTCATATGCAAATACCAAGTGGATTTCATTCTCAAGTTTTAAATAAATGTCAGTGGTTTAAGCATAATAAATAAATAAACAAATAAATGGCTGTATGTGTCTGTTTTATTCAAAGTTGCATTTGCAATTCAGAAATGTTTGTTGGAGCCATCAGATTTTCACAGCTCTCAAGCAGAGAAACAATCATCTGTTGGGAAGTCAGCTGCCTCAAGTGATGCACTTCTCATGGGTGTATTACATCTGTTAACTGCAGCAGCAGTGCCTGTCTGAAATTTGGGGTGTTTGGGGGGACTCAGCTACCATCTTACAAGCATATCACAAGGCTTGTCACGTAAAATCAGGGCACCTCCAGTTGGACCAACCTGGGCAAGCAGCATGAGGACAGAAAATGTGATCATGAACAGTTGTAAGACAGTGTCTTTCAGTTGCTCTCTTGGTGTTCATCATTCCTATATCCCAGGAAGAGTTCCCACCATCAAAAAAAATAGGCTTTTTTTAAAAACAGGATGAAATTTCACATGCACAGGCTTGATATCCACAAAGTTTCAATGTAAACTTTTATTTGCTGGGCAATAAGAGTTTTCACTATCCTCCTGAGGCATGGATAGTCTTTTCATTTTCATTCTTTCAGCAGATTATAGAGCAAATAACAAATGAGTACTTTGATTTTTACCAACTCCTAGTAGTTGGCCTGTTTTCATAATGCAGAAATTATTACACAGATTGTTGTTTTGGCTGGAGGAATAAGTTCTAACACATTGCAGATATTTAGTAGGGAGAAATTGTTCTGGAGACAACCATGTGTCCTGGGAAAGAGATGAGAAAAGATAAACAAAATAAATGGATATTTGGAATGGAAATGGTGAGGTAGTAGCTGCCCAAAGTGGAAAGCAAGAATTCAAGTGTATTTCTTCTCATGCATGTGCAGTGGTTTGGTATCTTGAATCAAAAGTAAGAGCACACAGAATCTGCCCATTCTTTCCAGTAACTGCTAACAGTTTGCATTTTCCAGCTAACATTTGCATTTTCATTTTAAGCAGGAAGACTGTAACAAGTCCTAACGAACCAACAGACAGTATATTGCAATGGTTATTTATGTATTGTTAGTCTTTTTTGTTCCCACTACATTTAGATTGTCATTTGTTTTCAGCATGAAAATTTTGAAGGTGTGAGCTCTGCTTTTGATTAGCTACATAGACCCATCCTGCAGTGCATCACTAATTGGTAAGATTTTAATATCATAGACAGAGTTACAGCATTAGCAATGGATCCATCCTCCTTTGGGTTGGTTACAGGTCAGCTGAGGATTTCAGTGGTGTGGGAAGATGTATGGCTGATGTGAATCAGCAAAGCTGGCCCTGCACTGCACTCATCTGGCCCCCTGCCAGCATCAGAGCCGTGCCTGCTTGAGAGCAAGAGGTCACACTCAGTGCACTGCTGAATTATGCCTGTTGTTGGCAGGAGGGTCCCTACTGCAGAGCAGTGAAATTCAGCACAGTCCTCGGGATCAGCCTGGCAGCAGCTCGGGGTATGAAGGCACTTTGTCATTCTCCTCAGGACATGCTGAACAAATCCTTAGCCAAGCAATGGAAATGAGGCATGTTTCCAAGTCATGTCAGTGAGTTCCAGGGAAGTGCTTGTCAGTAACTCTGTGTGTGCTCCCACTCTGCCTTGCATGTGTTTCAGCCTTGAGACTGACACTTGCCTTGAGATGTGTTTCAGCCTCTCCTGGAGAGGGATTAACTTTTTCAGCTTGCGAAATACCTGTAACTGCTCTGGCTGAGCCTCAGACTGATTTTTCAGCTCCTTAAACAAACCAAGAGATTAAAAGAAAAAGCACTTTCAGTCTGTTTAAGCTGAAATTTTGTTCTTCTGAAAAAATAAATATTTCTTTCTAAGCAAAAAAATTCTAGGGAAAGTTGTAGGGGGTAAAAAGACAGACCTATTTCTTAGTGATGAGGAAAAGACAATAATTTGAGAAGGCACCTTTCAAGGACCCCGTTTGCTCTATCAATACATACCTATGATACAGATTTAATTATTAAATCTGAACTATTCCTTTTCTAAAGTTTCCTCTGAGCTTTCTCTTTACACATAGTCACCATGCTGTTTGTTTCTTTCTGCCTCTGTCATTAATCCCTTCTTTAATATTTAAAATTTCTTTTTACTGTTAATTTGATTAAAAACAGCACTGTGAATGTTTTTTCTTCCTTGCCTTACCACTGGGACCTTCACCATGCACCCAGTTTCCCACGACTGTCTCCTTATCTTGTATGCCAGAGCTACACCCCATCTCCCCATACCACCATCCTCTGCTTCTCTTGCTTTGCCCGAGGCTCTGCATGTCCTCCCACCTGATCTTTCTTCACACTTTAGTGTGCCATCAGTGTGCTTTTCAATCTCAGTTGGCCCTCATGCTTGCCCACACTGAGTCCCTCCCCAGGCCCACACCCCCCACTGCCTTCCCTGACACCTGCATTTGCTCTCCCAAATCAGCCCTCAGATTAGGAGATTCTCCTCTTCCTCCTGATGCTTTATTTTCCATCTCACCCACTGACATTCCTAAGCAGCGTGGGATCTGGATCTGGGTGAAAACAGGGCATTGGTTTTGCAATAAATAAATAAATAAATAAGGCTTTTCATGTCTCTGATCAGAAAAAAAAAAAAGAAAGAAAAAAAAACACACAAAAAACCACAAAAAAAACCCCAAAAATATTAAAAAAAAAAACACACCAGGAAAATACTCTTGTCCTAATAGAAATCACAGAGGTAAAACGGCACACAGTGGGAGTAAGGAGGACAGATGAAGCAAATCACAGAACCACATAATTGGTAGGTTTGGACGGAACCACAGTGGGTCATCAGCTCCAGCCACCCTGCTCAGGCAGGGTCATCCTGGAACACATAGCACAGGACTGAGTCCAGACAGTTCTGGAATATCTCCAGTGAAGGAGACTCCACAGCATCTCTGAGCAATCCAGTGCTCAGTTACATGCACAGCAGGACAGTTCTTTACCTTCAGGTGGGACTTTGTATACATCAGTTTTGCCCATTTCCTCTTGTGCTATTGCTCAGCACCACTGAGCAGAGCCCGGCTGTGTCCTCTGGACACCCTCCCTGCAGATACTAACAGACATTAATGAGATCCCCTCAGTAATCTCTTCTCCAGGCTGAACAGGCCCAGCTTCCCCAGCTCTTCCTCCCAAGAGAGATGCTCCAGTCTCTCAGTCATCTTTGTTGCCCTCCATTGGACCAGCTCCAGGAGCTCCATATCTCTCCTGTGCTGAGGATCACAGAGCTGGACACAGCACTCCAGCTGTGGCCTCACCAGGGCTGAGCAGAGGGGCAGGATCATCTCCCCGCTGGCAATGTTCTCCCTAATGGCCCCCAGGATCCCATTGGCCTTCTTGGCCACCAGGGTACACTGCTGGTTCATGGACAGATGGCTGTCCACCAGCACACCCAGATTCTTCTCCACAGAGCTGCTTTCCAGCAGATCAGCTCCCAGCCTGTACTGGTGCAGGGGGTTATAGTAAATTTTGCAGCCAAATTTTTATTAATTGGTACTGCCTTTACTCAATAATCTCCTTTTTAAGTGTGTCTGTAGCCCATAATGCTACCTAAATTGACATAATTGCTCCCCTTCCACTTCCAAGCCTTCAGGTCTATGGCTGCCATGTTCCAGGGAAGCAGACAATGCAGGAACTCAAAGGAAATGCCACAAATGCCTGCTGACTGTTTTCTCCAGCTATTCCCACAGCCCTTTTTGATGTAGCCCAGCAACCTACAGCCCTTTTTTGTGGCTTCAGCACATCACGCTGTGAGTCTGCAGCTGGCAGCATGTGTGTGCAAGCAGGTGAATGATTATCTGGAGAGATGAAGCAACGTGGTTTCACTGTGGTGCGAAACCTCCCCGACTCCAGGAGCTCCTTGATATGACCAGCCCTACTTGGCATGGCAGGTGCACTCCTTTTGGAAGACAAGGCAGAGAAATGTATCTTGGGAATATTCTACAGGTCTGGAAGGGTTTGAGGCACAGCTTTGTGAGCAGCTTTTATTTTTTACTCCAGTCACAAGCGTTATCATGGGTATGACTTTGGGAAAGGATTGTGGCCAAGAGAATTAGGAGTGCATTCAGGTTTGCTACTAGGAAAAGAAACCAGCAGCAGCCTGTGGTAACAGAGCATTGTGATTAAGCCAGATGAAAACTAAAACCACATTGAAACTTGAGGTCTTTGAAGTCCCAAACTACATCTAATTTTTGTGGCTTAAGCAGATACTGCTGTTAGACACCTTAGCTATCTGTCTTAGGCTGAGTCAGGAGTGATCTCATGACTGATATCATACCACGTGCTCCTTTCCTGCTCTCCCCAGGACTAATGTATGAACAAGTCAATAACTACATTGAAGATTACTTTCAAGAACCCTATAAATACATAATTTTTTAAAATTAGCTAAGATATTCCACTGTTAAATATAAAATATACTGCTCCTCATTTGTGTAAAATTTACTTTTATAGCATTTTACTAAACGACCTTACATCAAAATCATTCGCTTGAAAAATGAAGCATTCTTTTAAAACCTATTAAGGTCCCCAGTCTGTTTCAACCTGGAGGAAGCAAGGCAAATAAAAGACTGACTCGATCCAAAGCCATCTGACTTCAGAGAGAAGTCAGTTACATGCACAGCAGGACAGTTCTTTACTTGCTCATTTTTGGATTAGGTTCTCCCATCAGAAGTGATGTAAGTCATGGTAATGGATACAGAAGTTGTATTACTGGATCACCCAGTGGCACAAATCTGGTATCAGATATGAACACCTCTCATTATGCCAAATCAGATTGAAAAATATGTTAGGTATGTTGATTTCTTACCACGTACAGGAGAACAAACAATACCACAGCCAAAAGAAAGTGTTATAATACCTTATGTAATATCTTACATATAACTTATGTAATAATAATTCAAATAGCCTGTGTAAGTCTAGGACAAGACATACCTCCTACATACATTTTTTTGAACTAGTATGAACCAGCAGAGTGAGTTTGCCCAGCACCTTGCAATTTGTGTCTGTTAGATAGGGTATTAAACACTCTAAATAATCATGTCAAACCACAGCCTGAGCACATAACAAGCTATTTCAAACAAAATTTCAATCTTACAAGCAAGGTCATGTAGCTGAAAACAGAAAACACACACATGGTCAAGGGAACCCCTCATACTCAGAATTAAGTAATTAGCTGAGAAGTTGCACAAAAGGGACATTAGTTCATGATTTCCACATTTCAGTTTGGCCACAAACCTGGCAATGTTTAGCTAATACCTCAGAGATCATTCCAGGCTGGAAAGATATCTTTCCACCCTCAGCTGGAAATATTAAACAAGTTTTCTGTGTGGTGGGATTCAAACAGTGCTGCTATAACATATTTGTGCGATCTCCACAGTTGGGGTTCTCAAGAGGTTCATGTACCAGAGGTCCAGAGGCTCTCAATGGTATCAGAGGCACACTGTGCACCTGGAAATATGAAAAGGGCACATCCTAGAAGAGTGTTTCCCTGTTGTTAAAGTATGGAGTGCTGTTCATTCCCTTACGTGGCTCTTTAACAGAAGAGGCCAAATATCAGGAAGAATGTTTGCATTTGCCTCCACAAGAATCAAGGATGCATTTGCAAATTATTTGCACCAAAAATCATCTATTTGAAAAATGTTGTCCTATAACATCATGAAAAAAACCCAATCTGAAGTCCTGGAAATTAAACAACATGCTTAAATGACACCTCTAACAACACAGAACCATGCCAGGCTGAGGGTGAATATTCTGGAAGTTGTGCTCTTGGCTCTATTCAGCCCTATCAAGAGTGTTGCAGAAATTTTTACTATCTTCCCAAACTCCTTTGAGATCACTACTAAAGGAAATATAGGCAGTGATGTAACCACAGCAAATCTCTCAAAAGATCACATACTCCATTTTGCTTAAACAGAAAACACATCCTGAGGAAGAGAGGAGATTTATTTTCATAATAGGGTGGAAAACATAATCATCTGTCTCCAGAGAGGCCATAAACTGTGGGCAGTAAACCTTTAACAAATAAAATGTAATCTGGTAATCAGTTTAATGCTGTGCCTTTACACTGAAATTGGCTGTATGACCTCAGAGCAGAACACCATTAACACGTGGCACCCAAGCTACAGCCAGGCAATACCAAGCTGGAGTGAAGGCATTTTCATACACGTTACTGCATCCATGCCAAGGGTACACGGAGCTCTTCTGAATGCTGAAAACTAACTACTGCACAAGGAAAAAAACAGTGCCACAAAGAAGTCTCAGAAAGGTGAGGAGGAAGCTGTAGTTATCCATCATGCGCTGTTTCCCTGCACAAGAAGGGGCTTGGCAGTGGCCACTTGTTGGGGGTGCCACAGTGCTCACAGTCAGTGACAGCATCCCCAGCAGGGTGAAAGATTGCAGTACCCTCAGCTGGCCTGCCAGGAGATGAATGGCATTCAGTTCCTCCCTGGAAGTAAACGATAACAATTCATAGTGTCTTTTAAGTTGGAAAGAGTTTCTGTATTCTTTTGTAGCTTGCCCACATTTAGATTTCACTTCAAGACATTGTTAAAGTGTGGGAGATGGCCATAAAGCAATCAGATGAAGTGTTTTCCTTTCCTCAGACTGTGTTTAGCATTGGAATGACAGGTTACATTACTGTGGAGTAAGGACTGTATTTGTTTACTCACTGAAATATAGTCAGAATCCAAGAGTCTTTGAGTTTCTTTTCCAGGCTTTAAATAACCATTTTCACATCTGTTAGGTTTTTCTGGAACTCAATCAGTAAAATGTCTTTCAGTTTTCATTTTTAAGTTCATGTTCTATATATAGACCATATGTTTCTTAACATTTTATGCTCTGACTATATGATCCTCTATAGGCATAAGTCAGTTTTCTTGTGTTTCCTTTTCAAAAGATATTTAAAACTTTCTCAGAAACTATTTTCTCAGATATGTATGCAATATAAATCTATGCCACTTTCAGTAGCCATGGCTATTCTTAGTATACATGATCCAAAGAAGTTTGGACATTGCATGAGTAGTCTGATATAAACAATTGCATTCAATAAATAAATTAAGTAGAAATATAAAAAACAACAGTGTAATATAATGTCATTTAGTTTACACAGAAATCTAAGTGCAAAATGTTATATTTTGGATGCCAAATATTGTATTAATATTGGATAAAGTTGAGCCACTTACTCCAAGTAGCTTCTCTGTAATCCCAACATCCTGTCTTTCCAATGTCAGTACTGGAAAGAACAATATTCTAGGCTGTTGGAGTGATCCACCTCATAGCTTATTCAGCCTTTTTCAGCTCTCCTCAGAGAGATGCTGAGCTCTCCTCAGCTCTCAGATTTTGCACAATCCGAGAAGACCCCAAGACTCATCTCAGCACCCACTGCCCAAGAAGATTTCAGTCAGCACCAGCTCTGCGGGTTTGTTGTGAACTCCCAAAACAGCCTTTGTCTGATGCCTGATGAAGATGAATCCCACAGGACTCCTGAGCACTGAGGTGCTGGACATTGCAGGAGCAGAGCTGGACCAGGGCTGAGGGCCTCTGCTCCTCTTGGGCTTGAAGGCCTCTGGTTTGCCAGCCACCTTTAGTCATTCTTAACCAGCACAAGCAAGGAAAATAAGCATAACACATCTTATAGTCTTGCTGGCTGACTCAGAGATATATGTTTCTTTTTTCCTAGTAGGCTGTCAAGAAAATAATCATTAAAGATTTTCACATTTTCTCCAGACTTGGGTCCTGGAGTTTCATCTGGCCTTGGGCTACTGGCTGTACCCTGACTGTAATTCCCCTTTCATCCCATCACAGTACAGTAGGTATCTTCCAAATATAGCTTTGAAGGGGTGATTGATTTAATTAGGACATTAACTTATCCTTTAATGTCCTGTCCTCCCTACAGTTGGGGTATCACCCTCAAGTCTGTTCTTCTGCCCTCAGGAGTCCAAGAGGGTCCCTGGAGAAATCATATATATAAACAGGGATGGTGTTCACCTCTTGACTTTGGGTGTGACAAAGCAGGGACCTTCAGTGTTGTCACACTGAAGTAGCTACTAATATTTCACCATGTGTTAATACTCTTTGCTGAACAGGAATGGAATTCAGCTTGTGCTTCATTTCCAACAAAACAGAGACTTTCAAACATGGGCTAATCATGTGTTTTGCTGAATTTTCAGCCTCCAGCAAAACAACCAAAGAACAGAGGCGAGCCCACCATCTGAGAAGCCTTCCTTCTTCCTCTTTCCAGGGTGCATTACCTCTGTTTACTTGTATTTGCAAATGGTAAAAAAAAAAAAAAAATAAATTGCACTGTGTGTTCTTTAGTTGAACCATTCTTCCCTGGGAAAGGCCAGTTAGTCCAGAGCACACCAAGTAATACTAGAAGGCAGAAATGACAAGAAAGAACAAAGACGTATTCATTTAGCACAAAATAAATATGTTGAGAAAGGAATTACTCAAGGCTTGAAAGAATATAAACCCACTTTTTAATTCTTTATGTAACAGTAACAGCAGCGTGAGTAATTAAAAAGAGGAAGTAATTGCTTTAAATTAGCATAAACTACATGCTCAGTTTTACTAATAAAACATAATGGGAACATTTCTATTACCAGATTTTTAATAATACATCTTATCTCAAAAATTGAGTGAAAGAAAAAAAAATCAAAAATTCATGTTAACTGGGAAAACAATATAAATATTAGGTATTAGATAGGTTTGATAAGGGAAAAAAATCACAGAACTCTCATAGGGAAAGAGCTGTTATTTTCAGTTAATTGAAGAGAATTCACTGGAGGTGGGGTAGACCAGGCTATGGTAGTTTCTCTACCTTAGATAGTTAAATCCTCCTCTGCTCATATCTGAGGAACTGCTGTTGCCACCAGCTGCTGGTCTGGGCTAGACTGACAGTTTTAACTCTAGACATCATTCAGTCTCTGTGAATAAGCCTTGCCTGGAGCAAGGGCAGGTCCAGGTCCTGCTTCCTGGAGGAAAGACCCAGCCACTGGCCTGAGCAGTCAGTCTCCATCATTGAGTCTTTTTTCACAGCAGCATTTATACACAGTGAAACAATATTAAGAGAAGCTTGAAGAAAGCTCATTGTGAACAACTTTGCAAATTGAATGTTGGGTGGTATTCTAAGAAATGGGAGAAAATCTCTGGGAATAAGGGTGTGGGGAAAACAAAAGCTTTATTTTTTCCATTCTCATTTTCAGACTGGTTTGTGTAGCCTTTCTTATAAATTAATTAGGATGGACTGGGTGGGGAAAAGGAATGGGGAACGTGTACACTTTATTTCTGAACTGGTTTCCAAGTCACTCAGAGCTTGGAAGCAAAGGAGGGACTGAAAGGATGGGATTTCACACCACAAAGACAATTCACAGAGATCAATTTAGCTTCTCAAATTTTTTCCCACACCATCTGCTGCTTACCACTCCTAGTCCTTGACTCGTAAACCCATCTCTGACCTCTACCTCATGCCAAATATCCTTCATTTTATAATTGTAGACAGGACTATTGTCTGTCCACAATAATTCGTCTCAACTTGGGAAGAGATGAAGAAAATATGGGAAGACACTTAACTGCTTCCAGAGCTACACTCCTTTCTATACTTATTTTTCTAAGAGCCATCAGTCAGATCCTCACTCTGAGGATAGCAAAGGCCATTCATGGTTATTTCCCATGAAACCAGGACTGCCACTCTAAAGTACTCTTCTGCAAATACATGTCATGTGGGGAAGAGCATGGAGGGCTTCACTGTTTCAGAGGGAATTTTCTTTTTGCATGCTGAGAAGAATGACATTCTGCTCCAAAGCAACTGCATGCCAAGTTTGTAGCTAAAGTCATTCTGGAGCTATCCAAGCAAGGAAGAAAAGGAAATACACATCCCAAAAATGTTTTACTCATGGAAATTTATGTTCAGGGTCTAAATAACCTAAGATATGCCTAAAAAACTTTTGTGAAGTCTGAAAAGAAAAAAATCACTTAAAAGCATAGGTGCCAAATACAGTATTGAAAATATCAAACTACTGGGCAGATTATAAACCCATGAAAATGTTCATTTAAAGGTTTAAAATTGGTCCTATGTCCACCATTATTTATTTAAGGAAAAAAATAAAAGTAGGTTAAGTTGAGAAACAATTTTCTCCATGTTGATTTTTCCTTTTAATTTCATTTAGAAATAATTTGGAAGTGCTCTTGTCATGTCAAATGAAAAACTGTTAAGAATGCTTCAAGGAAATATATTTTCATTATAGCAAACTTGTTATTTGGGTCTTCCAAAGGTTACCTTGGTAACTTTTTGCATTGATCTTCCACAAGTATAGTCCACATCTTGTTGTATTAGAAACAACTGAACATCTCAAGAAGGTTAAATCATATTTCAATATCACTCTGTACCTTGACTTTTCAAACTGCTTTGGCTGACTTGTTCAATGTGCAGGTAAAGAAGCAAAGGGAGGAACAGAAGGTGTTGACTGAGTGACCTTACAGAATAAAAGACCACATTGTATCTTGTTATCTCAGGTATTTATTTTTTAAAGTCTCTCCCCTTCTTTATACTTTGGAATAAGGTGACCATGAAAAATAGAGCTTAGCAAAAGAATGGGCATATGAAAAGAAAGACTTTACTGTACCAGTACATCAGTTGAAACTACGCAGTATGTTTGGCAGCATGAGGACATGAGGAAAAGGTAATTTCATAGATCAAGTGGGGAAGGTGTAATTTGCTTACCTGTACTTTACAATAATTCTTCTGCCTCTTTGAATAAATGCACAACGTCAGTTTTGGGTTGTTTGTTTGTTTTGTTTTGGTTTTTTTTTTTTTTCTGTCAACCACCACTTATTTTCATTAATTGCCTGTTTATACTCTTACACCGACATGAGGAAAAATCTTGAACTTGTGCATATTCTCACCCTTCCCTTTCTGAGTCATGCAAAAACCCTTTACATCCAAAGACTATTCCTGAGAGCACGCGCTCCAACCAAGCGAGTGTGAAGTCGGAGGAGCTAAAGGCTATGAGAGGAGACAAGAAGCTGTGGCATGGGCATGTTTCCTTTGTTGGGATTCTTTCCTGCACTACTAGAAACCTTCAGGGAGGTGCTTTCAAGATACTTTAAAAAAAAAAAAAAGGGAATGAAAAAAAGGCTTAGGTGAAAAAGCAGATGCAAATTTTGTCGCAGATCTTCCATGCCCGGTAGAAATAGCAGCCCATTTTGCTATGGAACAAAGTGTCAGTTCATCTCTCCCCACCCTAGAAAAACGATAAGTGGGTGAGAAAAACACTTCAGAAAAACCAAATGGTTGGGTGGGATCACAAGTGATACAATGAAAGGGGGAAAAGTAAACAGTGTCGAAATAGGAAATGGAGGTGGTAAAAAGCAGGACTGCTGGGGTTGCGGAGGTTACATTAAAGAGGAAAACAAGAGCCATGTCTGCATCCCAAGACCCCTCCAAAAGTAAAGAAATTCGCCTCAGCCTGTGCAACTGCCTGAATTGAGGACTTCTCTGCAGACCACATCAAGGCACTGCCTGCAACTTCTAGGTGCTCTAGAGCAACACAAGCATCAATACACAACACAGAAAAGAAGAAAGCAAAAAACACTTCTGTGCTATGGGACTGCAGAGTGGAAAAGGCTGACTTCTAAGGCTGTGTTCCTGAGAGCCTGGATGACCCAGGCTGACAGCTGGGGCATGCGTGCTGCTGCACAGCCTGGCCAAGCTCCACAAATCCAGAAAGCAGCTTCTTCTGCCCTCAGCCTTGGGGCCTTGGTGTGCCCTCTGCTCTCTCTGGCACTGGCAGCATCTGGTGAGGCACACAACATCCACCTAACCCTCCTGCAGTGGCCCCAGCTGTTCTCCTGACCTGAACTGCACATGTCCTCTTACACACCCTGCCTTGCTCAGCACTTCTCTGGTCACCAAGGCAGACACAAGGTCTGAATCTTTTACTTCCTTTCCAAGCTCCTGGCTTTGGGGCAGCAGCTTGCTGTATTATTTACGATGTCACAGTGCGAAGGCCAGGAATGAGGGAGGTTTGCATTCCAAGAGAGCCACTTCTTTCCCATGAAAACTATGCACAATCCTAACACCCAGAGCATGTTTTCTACTACAGACAAATAATTTCCATGTTACGTGGTATGTATAAATACCTTATTTCTACCTCTTCTCCTACAGCTTTTGCCCTCCATAGCAACACAAAATAATGACAGACCTTAAAGGAAAACAGCAAAATTTTGTCCATTTTCCTTGTAACTACTCTTTGCAGATGGGGATGAGCATTTATAAAACCTCAATGCTCACCCTTTGAATTACTTGTGATTATGATTATTTTATCCTTTTTCCCCCCTCAAGTACTTCTGCAGCTTCATTGACCCCACTCTGCTACTGTGGTCAAGCCTCTCTCACAATAAGTGTGTTCAATACATTCTCTCCTAAAGGTCTTGGGCCACCAATAACCTGAAGATAAAACTGGAAATACAGCTGAAGGCCTGAAGATTGTACAGCCTGCTGCCTGGATGCCTGCAGGCCCCATGCCTTGATGACAGCACCATTTCACACTACATGATTCCTTCACAGTTCAATTAAACTAGAAAGGTACAAAAGTTTTAGCTTTAGCTCTCTGCCAGATTGAAATTTTATTGTTATTTCAAAGACAGAAACCAAGGGAAAAATACTGAAGTCAAATGTAATGTGTATTTGTGATAACTCTACCTGGAGTTATTAAAAGATTGATTAGTTTCTAAGAATATTTGTCACTATATGTTGTTTGTACTTCAGCCCAAGCTTCTGCTCAATTTTGCCATAGCTATATTTGCTCAACCTACATTCCAACAAGGCTCCTCATTGCACACACAGCCATGCCAGGACAGCTGGTGGTGGAGGGGGAAAACAGCCAGCAGCAGAAACATCTTAAGCTTCTTCAAGGAATCCTGGCCTGA
This sequence comes from Passer montanus, assembly GCF_014805655.1. NCBI lineage: Eukaryota > Metazoa > Chordata > Aves > Passeriformes > Passeridae > Passer > Passer montanus. The sequence goes on along the minus strand of NW_024367707.1, from coordinate 9,529,644 downwards.
GACCTTCTAAAATAAAAGAAGTCTCTACCACTCACATACAGTATAATGTGGGGTGGTTTTTATGCCCAAAGGACTCTAAAGTTATGACCACAGCACTAGAAAAAACAGGGCCTGGAAACGAGCTTAAGCACTGGACTGCTAATTGCCCATTATGCTTAACTGCAAGCATGTGTCCTGGAAAAGGTTTGGCTCATGTCAGCTCACACTGTCCCAGACAGAATCCAGACCAGGAGATGGTGAGAGTGCAGATCATTCCAGCAGGCAGCATGCACCAGGCAAACACCAGATCAGGCTCCTCTTCTTTTCCCTCTTCCTGTGCCTAGCATCACCTTTTTTCACTGCCTTCAGACTCTCCAGAGCATAGGACACGTGTTCTCAGCTTTGTATTATGAAGATGTCACTCCAATAACTTTTTTTTTTAATGAAAAGAAAGAGCCAATTAAAAAAGCACAAACATGATAACAGTTGTATCGTAGGTCCATGGAAAGGAAGCAATTGGTTTGTAAAATGGATCTGGTCACGTCTTGGTACTTGGGCAAACAGCCAAGTGCCTTCACTTGTTTTATTTGGTGTTATAAACATAGTCCAGCTGCAAGCATCTGGTCTTACCTTCACAGGGATGGCAGAAGACACCTGTGACACTAAGGTCACCATCGTTTGGACAATGCTGTCAGGCACATGGTGGATGGAGCTGTGAAGGGACAGGAGCTGCATCCAGTGATCCTTGTGGGTCCCTTCCAGCTCAGGATATTCTGCGACTTTGTGATCCTGCTGAAACCCTTGAGGGCATTAGAACCAGGAAAGATTTTTTTTTTTCCTCATACAGAACAAATGTTCGTTTTGATCCTAGAAACAGCAGTTGCTTTGGCTGAAACCTCTCTGTTTAAACAGACACCCAAATAAGAACATCAGAAGGAATGTCCTTCATAGGTAACAGTAATCTTGCCACCTGTAGTTCTTTTTTATCCTTGAGATGTCTGTAGCTTTACAGTAAATTAGGGTGGTTTTTTTTTTTTCTTCTTTTTGTTTTTATTTTTAAAATCTCAGAATTTAAATATGTTGAAACAGGAAGCATGCTTCATTTAAGTGATGTCAGGATTTCTTTCTTGAGCTGTTTCATGGGAAGAATCCTTACTTCTTCTCTGTTTACACTGAAGGTTCATGAAGCCAATGTAAACAGCAAAATGAGTGTAAACACCAGGGATTAACTTTAGGAGATTTGAAAGCAACAAGGCTTGCCTTAATAAAATCAAGCCAATAATTAAGCAGCAAGGTTTGCTTTAATAAAATTAAGCAGATAGTTTAGTATTTCTATATAACTCTATATATAGTTTAGAGGTCCTGAAGAAGTATGTTCCCCTTATTAAACATTCACCATTTGAGCTTTTTTGAGGATTTCCTCAAATAATCAAGGATAGCATTATGTTGGTGTTAAGCTATTTTTTTATTAACTTCAGGGAGAGGACAAGTGGGTTATTGCTTCATTAAATGTGCAGACTCACTGAAGTTGTATTCTCTGCACTGCAATACAGCAAGATTTTTATGCAATGCAATATTCTTAAAGGATTGTCTCTTTCTTGTGAGCTGTATTTTGACTCTAACTGCCTCCTCCTCCTGCTTATTGTGGATGTGCTCTGCTTTCTCTGAGTGTTCTGTAATATTATTGGGGAAATTTCCATGATGCTAATGCTAAAACTCCTGCTTATAATTACTTTTAGAAAACGAGGGGGCAAAAAATAAGAATGCCACTTTGCCAAAAAAAAAAAAAATCAAAAAAACCATTATCTTGCTCTAATCAATGCCAGAACAAATAATTTTGCTTTCTAAAAATCAAAACATAGAAGAGAACATGCAGGTGATGGCTGGTGAATAAACATTTAGGAAGAAAGTTATACAGTTTTAAGAGATTCCAATGTGGCCAATGTGATGAGAGTCTCATACAGCCAAAATACTCTCAGAATGCTTACAGGTGTCTGCTTGCCGTTTTCAGGCTGAACAAAATCAAGGAGGGATTTTAAAGAACTCAGTGCAGGGCTAAAAGAATTATTGATTGCTTAGGAATAACTGAAAACAAGAAGCAGTGACAGTGTGGGTGCTGGAGTTCATAGAAATGAGAAGAATAGAGGATTTGTCTTTACAAACAAGCTGTGGGTCTGCTGGTAGATAAAACTAGCACTGTGAGATAAAAGAAACAATAGAAAGGATTCCACTGATTGATGAATGGAAAAAGATATTTGCTTTTACAAATAAACTTTAGGTTTGCTAATAAATGAAATTAGACATTGAAAGATGAAAGAAACAATGGAGAAGAAAAACCCCTAAATTACCTAAGAATTAAAAATTAAAAGGGAGGGTTATACATTAGAGGGAATTCTTCGGTATCAGGCGAATGGGGAAGTCTGTACCTCTCAAGTACCTCAGCCAATGGGGAAAGACAGAAGGGAAATGCGGCCGGGAAATTAGGAAAAAAAAGGAAGCAGCGTGCTCCAAAAATTCGAGAGATCCCAGGGAATGCCCCATGGCCTCTCCTTTTATCCAAATAAAGTCAAAAAGGACTCCTCTGTCTCCTTTTTGGACATAAACCTCTGGTGTTTGTGGATTAATTTTCCTAACAGAATCACCCCTTGTCCTACTGCCCTGGGCTAACCAATCCAGGTGTGACCAATCCAGGTGAGCCAGGTAAATACACACCTGGCTCCGGAACAGCCATCCCAGGAAACAATGAAAAGCAGGGCAGATTCAAACAACAGCAACTAACAGAATGCATATTGCCTCTCGCCAGACTAACTGGGTGTGTCTTTGGGCTGCTATCACCTTTGTGTTTGCCTGCGGAGGTACTTTGAGAAGCCCGGCAGCAGCAGACGTGCGGCTGAAGCTGAGCTCACACAGCCTAACCGCACAGTGAAGGCTCCGTGCAGAGCACATCGTGGGCGGGCCGCGGGCACCCCTGTTCCCCGCACAGCCCAAGCCTCGGTGTTCCAAGTGAGCTGCGAAGGAAGGATGGAGGCAGGGAATTCTCCTCTTTCGGGGACCCCGACACCTCTTCCCCGCGGGGCCAGGGCGCTGCCCGCGCCCGCCGCAGGACTACAGCTCCCAGCGAGCCTTGCGCCGCCTCCATCTTCCCCCTCACACACGCCGCGGGTTGCGAGGTTGAAACGCAGCGCCTTGTTAAAATAAAACCAGTCCTTGAGCAAAACTTTCTCAGAGTGCGCTTTGAGCCTGCGGGGAGGCGCACAGCTGAAATAGATCCTCCAATTAGCCGAATTAGCCCTCATGATCTCGTTGGGTTCACTTTGGCAAGAGGCCGGAGTCTCCACTGCCGGGCTGCTCTGTCTCCCAGAGGAGCTGTAAATCTGCTTTTCTTTCCTGGAGGCGATGTAGTGTCCTGGGAATGTCCTCAAAATACGTGGTGGGTCAGCTCATCTCCTGCTTCAGCAATATTTAGCAAACCCTGCCGCTGGCCTCTCCCGCCGCCCACCCCCCTTCACTGTTGCTCAGTGTCTGGGATGGCGCTCCTGAGGATTGCACTGCCCGACATTGCTCTGCTGCCTGTGCCTTCTCCTTGCTCTAGACTTGCTGCCTGTGAGCGAGGAGCTGTAGTTCAAGCTTTGCTAAACCTCCTGTATCTATACCGGGCCTTTTGTTTATGTGCTGTACATGGCAGGAACAACTCACAGCAGGTGCTACACAGGCAGTACGTACATACACACGCAAACACCATTTGCCAAGTGGCTGTTGCTCTATATTTTTGATTTTGGGCAGCCATTTGGCAGTTTTCACTATGGAGAACTCAGTACCTTTGAAAAGTCCATGTTCTGTATTTTATCTAGAAGTAGGCATTGCCTGGGTAGCATTATCATGGGTTTTCCATAAACACACCAGCACTTTTCCGTCTCCCTTTGGATGGATCTTAGTTAAGCACAGCCGGGTTTTCTGTAAACACACCAACATTTCTCCTCTTCTGTCTCCCTTTGGATGGATCTTAGTTAAGCACAGCTCACATACAGGATTTTGAAAGCCCTGCTAGAGGAGGAGCCTTGGTAGGAGATCTGACAAGGCTGGGGATCTGCAGGCAAGGATTATCTACAGCAAGGTGGCTCAGGGAGATAAGGATGGATGTACATGTGCATCTATCCCAGAATGGGAGCAGGGAGAGAGTAGACAGGGCAACAACTGGATCTCAAATGCTGTGGCAGAGAGCTGTATGTAAGTATTAGGAGACCCAAGCAGAAAGAAATTAGAATCAAAAGATTTGAGGAGTAGATTGGGTGGGAGCCATAAAAGTGAGATGAGGTGACCTAGGAGAAGCTGAGACAAACAAGAAGCAGAGTCTGCAAGTGGACATCAGTGGGGAGGAAGGAAAAAGAGGAATCTAGGAGGCAGTGTGGAAATACATAAGCTGTTTAGAAGAAGCAGAAGTGGTGTGAAGCTTCTCTTCTGTGAGTACTCTTAACACCAGGTTGGAGGCAGGGACACAAGCACTAGTTGATGATTCTCCTTCCCTTTTTTTTTTTTTTTTTTTTTTTTTGTTTGTTTGTTGCTGTTTCCCCCCATTTTTAAAGCATGGTAGTCCCTTGGAAGAAGTTTTGTTCTCCAAAAAAAAAAAAAAGTAACTTAAGTAACACTTCCTGCACTTTTGGAGCCTGTTTCCATCGATGGGCTCCGAACAATTTCAGGAATGCTTCCTTAATTTCTCTCACTCTTTTCCATCAATTGGCTTCTTTCACTCCACCCAGTTTTAGCAGCAGGTTTACAGGCTTTTCTTACCATTCCCACTATAAAAATATGTATGTTTTGAATAAAAAGAAACTGAATACTCAGTCCATCCTATCCTAAGGAGCAGTCACCTTCTCAGAATCTTGTTTTCTGAGTACTCCCTATCACTTTTTACCATCAGAAACTTTCTGGTAATACACTAGAATTACGTGTTCTATCCCATAGAATTCCTTACAGCTTCCAGCTTTGCTATCAGTGACTGGAAAAAAGATATGAGGATTCAAAATCCTCTTCCCCTTAGCACCAAACTAATGTATGCACAGTTGCACAGTCTAGTGTCATCCATCTCCTGAACAGCTTCCGCAGAAAAACAACTTCAGAAATGCGAAATAATCACAAATTAAGTGGTCTTTCCACAAGGCTGGCTAAGCCCAGGCCTCCCAGCCCTGTTATGGTCTTGTGTAAATCAGAAATCCAGAACTGGCATAAAAACTGCAACAGCCTGAGGGAGCATCTAATAACATCGTGTGGGAAACTGCAGCATTCCCCTGGCTGAACCCCACGAGGTCCCTTCCAGGCATCAGTCAGCATAAACTGGCAAGAAAGCTGTGTATTGATTTTGATTGTCTGCACTATATGTGTGCTTGCAGAATCTGAAATTAAACAGCAGATTGGGTTTCTAGTCCCAACACCCTATTTATTTCTGGTTTTATTTTCCTGAAGGAAGGCTGAAAGAACCACACAGAGCAAAACAAACCTTGCGGGAGGTTACAATGTACACAAAGCCATCTTGGGAGTAGGGGCGGTTCTTCGCTCAGCAGAGAACGCGGCAAAGAGGATGAGGAATGGGAACGTCTGCTGATGTTTGGGGGAAGCAGCAGCAGAGAGAAGGGCAGCTGCTGTTTTCACTTAACCCTCACCCGCACCCCGCTCCGCTGGCGGACACAGGCCCAGCGCACGCCTCGGCTCCCACAGCGCTGAGGCACCGCCGCCACGGCCGGGAGCTCTCGGCTCCTCCAGGGACTCCCCTGGCCCAGGGCAGGCGGCCGTCCCTCCGCCCGGCGGGACGCGTCCCCCACGCCGCCGCCGCCCCTCCCGCCGCCGGCTCCCGCACCCCGCGNCCGCCCCCGCCGGAGGAGCCGGGGGCGGGGCGGGGCCGGGCCGTCCGCGGCGCCTCCCCGCGGGAGCGGGCGGGGCTCCTCTCCTTTGCGCCATGATGAACAAATGACCTCGCGGGGAATGAAATTTAAGTTCCACCGGGGAGAGAGAGTTCTCTGCTTCGAGCCCGACCCCACCAAAGCCAAAGTGCTCTATGATGCCAAGGTGACCGGCCGCGCGCGCTCCTGCCTCCCCCTCCCGCGTCTCCCCGGGCGGGAGGGCGCGGGGCGGGGCCGGCGCGCGGCCCGCCCGCTCCCGTTACGGCTCCTGCTCTCCCGTTACCGCTCCCGCCGGGCGCTGGGCGCGCCCCCGGGCGGGAGGCGGCGCGGGAAGCGGCTGTGGGCCCGGCCGGGGAGGCGGCTCCGCCGGCAGCCGCACTTGTTGCGGGAAGCGGGTGCTGGCCCGGGGAGGAGGGAGCAGGCGGGGAGGCCGCGGTGCGGGGGCCGCCACGGGACAGGGAGACGAAGCGAGGCGGTGCCGTCCCCGCCAGGCCTGGCCTCCCTCCGTTGTTGCTCTCCGCGGGCGGCTCAGGCCGGTGCCCCGGTGGGGCTCAGCTCTCTCCCCGCTCCACGGGAGCCCAGGGGTGGGGGGTGCGCGTAGCAGCTGCTTGCGAGCCTCTGGGCCTTGCCCGCGCTGGCTGCAGGGGCCATGGGGCCTGCCTGTCGCGGCAGGTAGACCGCGGGGCCGCCGAGCGCCTCTGGCAGCGTCTGCTGCGCTCCGCGCCTTCCGTTCTCGGCTGAGCACCTGCAAAGTAATTCTGAAGTCTTACTGCCACCCCTGCAGTTTTGTAGCGTAGCTGGATTTATTTCCCCCCACGCTTTCCCACGCTTACTGCCCGCCCTTCTGCGTTTCAGAAAGGTATAAATAGTACCGCTGGTGAAGGAGAATATACGGAAATAGGAGAATAAACAGTGCGCGGTGGGCCATAGGTGTTGCAGTAAGTGGTGACTGCCTCAATTAGGGCCTAACCGTAAGAGTAGTGAGAGTAATGATAGAGCTTTATGTAAATATAGGATATCACAAGATTATTTTTCAATCCTAAACCATCTGTGTCCGACTTAGAAACAGAGTTCTGTGTGGTTTTTTGTTACAGAGAGGGATAAAAAAGAAAGTGTTGTAACTGGATTCTTGATGAAATTAGTACTTTTTGCTGCAGGTTTGTGAGTTGTGCTTATCTGTGTTTCTCCTAATCTTTGATTAGGAATGCCACCGTCCCGTAATATTTTGGGCTGCCCTTTTGTTTCTACATTTACTCCTATGTCATGACAACCTGGCTGCTGTATTTGCTGTCCCTATAAACCTATAACCTGAGTACAAAAATGCATAGTACCTTTTCTTCTTTACGGTCAAGTTCCCTAAACAGCATAACCATCTGTGACTAGTTCTTAATTTCTGGACAGCCAAATTAAAACATCACTGTAGCCTAAGTACTGATAGGGATCTGTTGAAAGTCTCTCAAGTGCAGGCACCATATCTTTTTCTTCTGAGGTGCAGGCCTTTTCAGACTGGCCATTGCACATTTGTGAAAATGGAAGAAAACAAGGGTTGAGATATTCCCAAAGCCTGTTAATGTTTGGTGGCTGAGAGTCTGTGGTGTTCAACAGAGCAGTATTTCTGAGGTTTATGTATAGAGAACTGAGTTTCCTGCTTAGGGGGCTTGAGCAGACAGCACAGGGGAGAAAGTGTAAGCAGGACAATTCTGCATATCTGTTTGATGTCTCCCTTTGTCTGTCTTGAAGGCATGAGACCTTTGAGGATAGGACAAAGAGAGTGAGCAGTCTGCAATGTTAAGACTAGCTAATAAGAAAGCTAGGTTTTCTAATCATATAATCCTTATCTTCTGTTCATGTCAATATTAACTGGCAAAGTATCAAGTCTATTTAATTTTCTTTTCTTTCTTTCTTTCTTTGTGCATAAAATTCATAAATACCCAAAGGCTTACTTTTGCTCAAGCTTTTTAATATGTACCATTCAATATTTGTTTCAGATTGTTGATATTGTTGTTGGAAAAGATGAGAAAGGCAGAAAGATTCCAGAATATCTGATCCATTTTAACGGTTGGAACAGAAGGTAAGAACATATATGTGTGGTTTCAGTTCTTCCATTTCTTCTATTTTATTTTGCAAGGACAGGCTTTGCATAGAACATCGAGGGACCAATGTTTGCAGGAGTATTTTTGTTTTTGTGAATGCCTTTAATATACTTACTCATGTTGACATTGGTCTGTATCCATAAATTTCAGTGAATCGGTTTGATAGATATGAGTTTAAACCTTATGGGCTATCTGTCTGTGGCATATACTTATGGCACCTAAGTTTCCATTAATAAAAGGTTTATGCTTTGTTAAATCTAGCTCTGGATTGTTTGGTTATCAGGGTCAGTACATGAGTGTAGTGTCTTGACTGTGATTGATAGTATGTGTCAGTGCTAGAAATGCTGTTTTGGGTTATGTCAAGGCTTGAGAGATTTTAGATGGCAACGTGAGAGCTGAAGCCATGTGAACAGAGAAAAGGCCAGACCTTGTGATGGAAATGTTTTTTGAATGACACTACACAAGTCCTTTGTAGACTTAAAGTATATTAATTCATTGGTAATCATATATTACCAGTGGCATATATTCATAGTAATTTTGTACTTTCTTTTGACCTGTCCTTAGCTGGGATAGATGGGCAGCTGAAGATCATGTTCTTCGGGATACAGACGAAAACCGCAGATTACAGCGTAAATTGGCACGGAAGGCTGTGGCTCGCATGTAAGGAATCCTTTTGGCCTCAAAATAAATGAGATTCATTTTCAGATTCAGACAAATACATCCAGGTGTCTACATTTGCCCTTGGTGTCTGAGCTCATGCTGTAGGTGATAGATATATGCATAACACAGTGCATTCTAGAGAGCTACTCTAAGCTAGAGACCTGTAGATTGTTATTAACAGTCTAAAAGACTAGCAGCTCTTATGTTAGCTATGTCATTCTTAACTATTGCTGTGAAATGCCTGTGTGTCGGATCTGCATCTTCCCAAAGAAATGTACTTGCAAAATACTTTAGGAAAACCTGAAGTATTTTTGAGACAAAGGCAATGATCTAAAATCTGGTTAGCCATGGCTAGAGGATCTGCCTGAGGACATGAATGTGAGGTAGTGTACAGATATTGGGGTATCCACTCTCGAATAAGCATTGTCCAAATGTTTTCAACTTTAATTAATGAGAATAACACAAACAGAGGTTTCCTGTGCATTTACACATAATCAAATTAGCTAGGATAAACGAATGAAATATTACCCAAATGTCAGTGAACCATTTTATGTTCTGTAGGAGAAGAAAGGGAAGAAAGAAGAGACGCTGCAGGTTGCCTGGTGTTGACTCTGTGTTAAAAAGCCTTCCTGCTGAAGAAAATGATGAGAGTAGCGAAAACTGTGAGTTTGTTTTCATCCTTTGGTAACTGGTGGGATGCCTTGACCTGGGGATAAGTGGCAAACATAGGTTTCATGTGCATTTACACATAATCAAATTAGTTAGGATAAATGAATGAAATAATATTACCCAAATGTCAGTGAACCATTTTATGTTCTGTAGGAGAAGAAAGGGAAGAAAGAAGAGACGCTGCAGGTTGCCTGGTGTTGACTCTGTGTTAAAAAGCCTTCCTGCTGAAGAAAATGATGAGAGTAGCGAAAACTGTGAGTTTGTTTTCATCCTTTGGTAACTGGTGGGATGCCTTGACCTGGGGATAAGTGCATGCAGTCACTTGCCATGGGAGTGTAATGGTCCTACCTGAAATATACAAAGGCAGTCATGTGAAGAGTGAGAACTATATTTCATGCTAGGCAGCTGTTAATATCTATTTTCGTCTTGTAATCCAGCTGCTTCTCCTTGCATTTCTTCTACTCAATAGTTCTAATCAGCAATTTCAGAGCTTAATGCTGTTTTCTTCAGTGTAGTATTAATAGGTGTGAGAAGCCCTGACATTTCTTTGTTTGATGTTAGGAAACACATTTCCCTGCTAGTATTTGTGTGTGTTTGAGGGCAATAAGATTATTTTTTTCCCTAGTCTACCTCACACAAAGGTCTGTTTCTTGTCAGCTGACTGGCTGATTTCACTTTCAAGCCAGATTTTTAATTTCCTGCATTTTCCTTTGTGACTAGAAAGCCAGCAGGAACATTGGCTGGCACTTAACTGATGTTCTGGGAACTGCTGCTGCACAGATTCATGCCTTTTGATGGAATGATTAATATGTTAATCCCCTGTGCAGAACTGAAGTCCAATGAAAATGTGGGTGCTCAGGAATGTAGAGAGCTTTTAAAAGTGAGTGTTTTTCAATTAAAGAAGAGGCAAGAAGACTTCCTATTAACTCATCTTACATGTTTAAAATATTTGTAGTGGGCTGTAAATAATGTATGTTTAATTCAGTTAGAATTACTCATCCTCATTAAATATAACAAGATAATTGTGTTTTTTTAGTGGGTTGGGTTTTTTGTTTTTTGCTTTTTTGTGTTGAGGCCTCAAACTGATTGGTCATAAGCTCTGTAATGTAATAATAAATATGTGAAATCTCTTTTATGCAGCTATAAGTAGTTCTTCGTCTGATGACAGTGATGAAGGAACAGATGAAGAAATAAAAAGTGAAGAAAGTGACATAGATGAGAGGACAGAAATGGTATTTTTGTGTGTTCCTTAAGTTAATAGAATTTAAACATCTGCACTTGAAACTCTGGAAAAATTGAAGTAGATGAAATATATGCCACAACTGGTAATTTAGCTGGAATTAAAAGCATAATTTTCTTATTCCTGGTGTTTACTGTGGTTGTGATTTTGAAAATTATACAATGTCATTTTCTTATAGAACTGTATGATAGAATGCTAAAAATACACATTTGTTTCTTTCCTTCTCATTCGACACAAAAGGCTTATGTGGAGAAAATGTAGCAGAATAGATTTTCCACTTTTGTGGGTGCTGCTGTTTATGCAGGTTGGACAATCCCAGGATGTTTGTCTTTTATTTTACTGTGAAACAGACATGTCAATCCTGGTCTTAAGTTAAAACATAGAGAGGATTGTTTTCAAGAAAAAAAACATTTATTTTTCTGCAGTAAAGAGTTGATCTGAAGATGTGTAGACTTTAACTACTACAGTGCGGGTTATCTGAATCAGCAACACCTAACAAATTTCTGGGTTTTTTTTAGTTAAATACTTAAGAGAACGCTAAATTAAAAAAAGGTTTAAAAAATGAATTTGCAGATGTTTTCAAGAGCAGTATTGTTAGAGAGTTTAAGGCTGTTATCCGCTTGTATCTTTACTATTGAAGTTCTTTTTTCACAACTGATATGTTGTTTTCTTTCACTGATCTGTTGTAGAAAGAAGAACAAGATACTCATACAAAAAGGGACATGGAAGAAAGAGCAATAAGCATAGAAATTCCTGAAGTCTTGAAAAAGAAGCTTGAGGAAGACTGCTACTATATTAATAGAAGAAAAAGGGTATAAAATAAAAGTTGGGGCTCTAATGTGCATGGGGGTGTGAGGAGGGTGTCAAAAGTAGTTTTTGTTTATACAACTCCTGGAGGTTTTTAACTTCAACTTTTTATGTTCATGTTGAGTTCAGACAGGGCAAGGAGGAATACAAAGAGGTAGGGAGTAGAGTTCTCTATAGCTGTAACAGTGGCTTGTCATATTTAGCAGTGTACTGTTGTGGTTCCTGATTGTGCTTTAGAATGCAGTTTGCTTTTGACAGCTGGAAATGCAGCAGACTTGTTAATCTGACCATGTTTATTGTTTCTCCTGATGTTGATAGAAATGCAGTTTAAGGTTGAAATTATACAGTCCTGAATTTGCTTTATGCAGTAGGTATTTACTAAATGAGTTACAACTAATAACTAATAATTAAATTAGTTACAACTTATTGTTTTTATAAGACATTAATTTGTTGTTTCTTTTTCAGCTAGTGAAGCTTCCTTGCCAGACAAATATAATAACCATCTTGGAGTCATATGTAAAACACTTTGCAATTAATGCTGCTTTTTCAGCCAATGAAAGGTCTCGGCACCATCAGATGACTCCACATGCTAATATGAATCTTCATTATGTGCCACCAGAGAAGAAGTGAGTAATCTTTAGTCTACTGCTGTTGTCACAAGAAGAATGAACTTAAATTCTGTGTTGTTTTATGGTTGTTCACTTCTGTGAGCTTATACCACATTGTATATCTATTTACAGGGCTCAAAGTATTTGATAGCTAACTATAGCAGAGTAACACTGATAATTTGTTTATCATTGAGAGAGTCCCTATACACTGAAAAGTCATTATGCAAAAGTATCAATATCCTGTTCTATCATCTAAATTCTTACAAATATTGAGATCCATTTGGAAGAATGTGTTGCTGTTGTCAATGTGGAGAATTTCATATCTGATATAAGAATACCCTGCTTAGATAAACTTGAACAGGTTCACATTTTAAAAAGGATAAAATTACAAACACTTACAAAGAACTCCAAGTGCAAGTTGTTTGTTTGTTTTAAATGGGTATATGATCTTAAATCCTAGAGTTAGTATGTAGAGAAACCATGGTAGCACAAAACCTGGTTTGTTGAAATTTGTGTTTTAGTCTGTTTTCTCAGCTGAGCTGTATGTTCTTCTACCATGTTACAAATGCATTGACCATGCATGTTTGCAGTGTGGTGGTTTTTGATTGTTTTGGGGATTTTTTCTCTTATGTTAAAGATTTTTGATATTAGATGAGACTGCTTCTGTCTAAGTACAATGGGGTGAAATCTTGTTATTTTATTGAGAAATCCTGACTTGTGTCAGTGTTCTATTCTGATGGTGTGTAGTTATGCTATTCCTTGCAATATTTTAGCCTGAGTGTCTTCTTTTATGTTGGTGTCATTCATTCCTTGACAGATTGACACTTTTCCTTCTTTGTAGTATAATCTCCCAAACAAAAGGTTAGATAAAATATCAGAAATATGAACAGAAGGTTTTACACACATTATGATTTTTACAGGTTGATGTTCAAGTCACTTCCTCAATAAAAACAGTGCTTTAGTAAAAAATTTGGTATAGTTTCAGTAATCATTAAGTGGGAGAGATTCAGCTGACATCTTCATTGTATTTGCCTTAATGGTTATTTACCTTCTTGGATTTATAGAATTTCTACACATGATGGTCCCCTGACCCAATTCATGTGTAGTAGTTTTAGTAGGTGATATGAAATATTGGAAGTTTGGAATTTCAAACATGGATCATTTTGGCAGAATCAAATTCTGTTACCATGCACATATATGCACTTGAAATAATGAGAGGGGAAGATCTTCACAAAGGTGAGAGATGTTGCAGGTGTGCTGCACTCTGTGTTCTTGGTTCTTGTAACAGCTCTTGTACTCATCACCTAACCTTGTAAATCTTTCACACAGACCTGAAACTGAAATTCCTGGTAGCCTCCAAGTGTAGTGCTCTGATTAGCAGAGCAGACCATTGGAAACTGCTCTCCCATGCAAATGTATCTGGTTTTGTTGGTTCACTGGATATCTCTTGAGCACAGCCTTAACTGCATCTTAGTGGCTATAGGTCAAATTCTGCTTATGCCTTTTGACTGAATCCAGAGATTAAGTCTGTTTAATACTTACTTTTTCTGGCAGGTGCCTCTTTTTTCAGTGTAGTGAACTTGGACAACCAAAATAATGTTTACCTAAAAAACACCTGACTAATTTTATTTACTCCACAGTAGATTTTATTAGTTTAGTGAATAGTGTCATACAACAGTTGTGTGATTTTGTTTGAGGTTATGAAGCAGACGTTTTAAAAAGACTTGTATTTCTGAAGTTAACAAGAGCAATCACTATCTTTTTAAGTGTGTTTTTCACCACTTATCATTACTTAGTGATTGAATCAGCATATTGTAGTTATGATGTTAATGGACTGTATTAAAGAGCAATTTTGTGCAACTATGCTGAAAAATAGTGCCATGCAACTAAGAAATTCATAATTTTTTTCCCCTCTAGTGTCGAGCTATGTAAAGAGATGGTGGATGGGCTGAGAATAACCTTTGACTTCACGCTTCCCTTAATTTTGCTCTATCCTTATGAACAAGCCCAGTTTAAGAAGGTGACTTCATCAAAATTCTTTCTTCCTATCAAAGAAAACTCAACAAATACTAACAGGTAGGTTAGATATAAGAAGTTTAATACTGCTTATCTCAGAAGGTAGGCGAATGTTACGGTTTTTAACTTTGATTTGAAGATAAGTATATATCTGGAAAATAGAATTTAATAGAAGAACTCATTGCCATGTAATAGTTACTGGGAGGAGATTGGCTTATCTGAATAAAAGTGTTCAATAACATCTGTAAAACTAGAATAATTTCTTTTGTGACTAGAGCCCTGACCTCTTCAATTCTGTAATCCTGCCCTAATTTCCTAGAAATCAGGAGGAACTTTCCCCAAGCCCTCCTCTGCTGAATCCACCCACGCCTCAGTCGACTGACAGCCAGCCCACCACAGGGGAGCCAGCCACGCCGAAGAGGCGGAAAGCCGAACCCGAGATCCTGCAGTCGCTGAGGCGTTCGACGCGCCACAGCTCCAACTGCGACAGGCTGTCAGAGAGCAGCGCGTCCCCCCAGCCGAAACGGCGGCACCTCGAGACCCCCGCTTCCATGCCAAAGCTCTTCTTGCACCTGGAAAAAAGTAGGTTTTTCTTTTTACATTGTGGGTCTAAACAGAGCTGAAAGTTCTGTTCTTTTAGTGCTGAATGGGCTGTAAACTCAGTGAAAGAAATGGAAGTCATTCACTTTTTGTATCAATTCTTTAACTCTGAGGCCTTATTACCAAAGAGAGAAATACAAAACAATATTGTCAGTACTCTGGTATATTTTTCCACAGAATGCAATAAGCTGCTTTTCTGAAAGTCTATTTTAGGATAACTTTTATTGTTCTTTAACTCTGAGGCCTTCTTACCAAAGAGAGAAATACAAAGCAATATTGTCAGTACTTTGGTATATTTTTCCACAGAATGCAATAAGCTGCTTTTCTGAAAGTCTATTTTAGGATAACTTTTATTGAATTTCAGTGTTTAAGACTTCAGACATTTTAGCAGCAGGCCTTAGATGCATTTAATGGCTTATAGATACAAGTAGTAAAATTTCTCTTATTTGTTTTGTTTTGTTTTTCCTTTCATTTTGAAGAAACCCCTGTCCATAGTGGGTCGTCTTCACCTATAACTCTGACTCCTAGCAAAGAAGGGAGCACGGTGTTTACTGGCTTTGAAGGTAGAAGAAACAACGAGTTGAATGAGGTAACAGATTTGGATGTTACTGTCCTAGATTCAAGGATTAATAGTTTTGTGGACCTCAGAGTAGGGCTACGGAAGAAAAGATTTTGTTGCTATTACTTATTTCATCTTTGAATTTGAAGTTCTGTACAGTCTAAATTATTTATGGTGCTATAAAGTTTTCATAACCGGTATTTTCTTATTTTATCTGTAGGTTTTGTCCTGGAAATTGATGCCAGAGAATTATCCACCAAGTGATCAACCACCACCTCCCTCATATATCTATGGATCTCAACATTTGCTGAGGATGTTTGGTAAACTAATGCAAAATTCTCTGCTCAATCAAAGTTGCTTTATATTTTTTTTCCAGTCCTGATATCAGAGTGATTTTTCTGTTTATTAAATTTATCTTTATTCTTGGAGGAATGTACATTTTAATCTGTTTGGAACTTTTAGGCTATTCATAAGTTTGGTTATCTTTTATTGGCTCTGTAAGCCTTCATTTAAGAAAGGCAAAGCAATGTTACTTCCACTACACTGTCAAACATCATTAAACCCAGCAGTATTCACCTTCTCAGCATGTTTCTTTTTAGTAAGGCTTTGAAAGATCAAAAGTAACTTGCAAGGAAAAGTGGGGTCTGTGGTGAGAAGAAATTTTTATATTCTTTTCTGTGTAGTGGATAAAAGTAATTTGAAGTTGCATGTCCAAGAAGAGGTATAAACATTATTTCTTTTATTCACAGTAAAACTACCAGAAATACTGGGGAAGATGTGCTTTCCTGACAAAAACCTAAAGGCTTTAGTAAAACACTTCGAGATGTTTCTGAGGTAATGTGACATAATGTACCACAGCAGTATTTCTATTGTTACATAGATCTAAATATCCTGGAATGGCAAAGAGAGTTTAAAATAAGATACTAATTTTCTATAACCACAAGATTATGATAAAATTAGTATACCATTTTAACAATAGCAATTTAAGTAAAGATGAATATAAGATTTTTTTAATTTTTTAATTCCAGTTGAAGGGAATCACAATTTTCTACTTTGAATTTTCATAACACATTGATACAGAACTGAAGTATGAAAGTTTGTTGATATGTATAAAATGGCCAGTCTGACTTGGTTAAGTATAAGCATGTTTAATGAAGAAATGCAGAGTCTGCATTGGTATTTTTTATAATATTAGCAGGGGGAGAAATTTGTGCTTTAAAATGTGTTTTTAATTATAGTGATTTCTTAAATGTCTGTCTTAACTGAGCTTTGAACAGAAAGGTTTCTCTGATGCAGTCAGTGGTTTGTAGGGATACACCACTCTGTGTGACCACACTAGCTCCACCACTGGAGTCTGTAAGGTCATACCTGCACCCTGATCAGATGGGTTTATCAGGTACTGTCATTAGTATTTCTGCATGACATTGAGGATGTGGTTAGATATCTTGTGTTGGCGCTGTGTTGTGCACCATCAGTACACTGGGAAACAAAATTACCAAGGAAAACTTTCGGGAGAAGGTGTTGTAGAGGGTAATGGAACAGATACGGAAATTATAACTTAAATTGGGTCAGGGACTTCAGTAGCCACTTAGGGAAAGGTAACACAACACCAGCATAAAAAAACAAACTTGCATTAGACATCAGGGAGATGAAAGCTTTAAAATGCTTTTACTTTAATTGCTTATTGAAAATAAAAGATGTTTCCAATGTCAAAGTTTCTACAATACACAGTTTTTCTCTGTGAGCAGTTAATTGTCAAATTTTACTGATTCCATTTTGAATCTCTTTTGTCAGATCCTTGTTGGCATTCAAAATACCTTTAAATTAAACAGGACAGAATTAAAGCTCATTGTTGGAGGACTGTTTTTGCTTGCAGTGAATATTTTTAGGGAGCTTAACTCACTGTGGATCATATCAGTTTTTATCAGACTTCTGCCTGTTCAGATTCTTCTGTGTTGATCAGAGCAGATCTCTGTTCTTTAGTGTCTTTAATACCATGTTTTCATATCCATTCTATGGATAAGCTTTAATGGATTAGAATAGGCGAAAGGAGAAACATATCCCCTTACACCACATAAAATAAAGGTTGCATATTGGAAAAGGGCTGTTTAAGGGAACTGAAACTTCTAGTGATAGTATCTGTATGTGTTGTACTTTTCCATCTGAGCATTTCATTAAAATGTGTAGTCATGTATAAATAGAAATCAAATAAATCATATTTTCATGTCAGCATTTTTAAGGGAGCTAGGACTGTACTTTTGAAGCAAATCTCTCAGTAGCTCCCCCTTTCCATACTTTGTGTCATAGTGGAGAGTCCTCCAAATACACAACCTGCATTCCTTTCAGAAAACACTTAACCAGAGGTGTGCTTCACTCCTTGAGGCCAGGCTACAACAAAACCAAAATGAGCCCCACAAGGCAAGCATAATGTGTCTATCATGTATCTGTTACAGCAAAATATTTGAAGGCTGTGTTTTTTCAAGCAGTTTCTTTTTTGACAGTGTCAAGAAAGCTTCAAAGTTACAGTTACTGCTGTAGAGGAAGCATTTGATCTTAGGTAGCTTTGTAATAAATACTTAGTTTACTTTCCTTGTCAGCTTTGCTACTGGGCAACAGAAACCAGTGCAAACTATTAGATACTTTTTTTTCAACATGTATTCACTTGGTGCTTTGGAAAGTTTTTCATTTGGGTGTTTATTTCTTCATGCTGCTTGTCATTGAAAGTCATCAAACAGTTATTTTCTAGACAATTGTTTGTGTATGATTTTTATCACAGAAGTAGTTCTGCATTATCTGTTTCTAATCACAAGACAATTTGAGTTTGAGGTGCCATCTTTTTCTGAGGCCTGGAAAATAGAATAGATGTTCCCAACAATGTCAGAGTGAATATAAAAGCAAACCTCTACTCGAAAGCTTTCAGGTACACAATATGGCGAAAACCGCACGTGGTATAGTAATTCCACAATTTTTATAAAGTCAGTTAATTAGTATACTTACCACATATTGTTCAATTAAAAGGTTAGTTGGCTAGGTAATAATCCCTGGGGTCTTGCCCCTCTGAAGGCAGAGGTTTCTTTTGCCTCACTTTTTTTGTGTCTAGTCTAGATTCTGGTTGAAAAACAGAATGTCTGTGTAGTTGGTTCTCCTCTTGAGGTAAGACTAAACACTAAGGTTGGCTTATAGTTTCTAAATGTAGGGAAGAATGGTAGGAAAATTGCTAGAAACAGCAGCCATGCTTTAGCAATCTACAAAGTTACAAATACATGAAAGATACAAAAAGTTAAAAATCTTTAGGCATCTGTATTAGTTCTTCAGTTTTCACATTCTGTCTTCCCCTTTTTGGGAATTAAAGGATTAATGGATGATTATTATAAATACTTTATATCAATTCTGTTCTGGCTTCACTTTTGAACAGTAAGGTCTTCCCTACAACATCTGTATGCATTATGTAATAGCTGCCAGTTTACTTAGGACTGCTTAATTTTTTTTTGTTTTTTTTTTAGTGAACTACTCTTGAGTGAGAAGCTGAAGTACTCTCCTTTTCTTTATTGCTCTAATAGCAGACAAAGGATTGATGGGTTTGCTTGCTTTAATTAAACTACTCCTGAATCTTCTTTGATGTCTAGTAGAGTAGTCCAAGCATTAGTGGTTTATGTATTCTTAAATAAAACTTTCCTGCAGTACACATCTGATTTAGTTCTTGCACAGATACTGATATAATTTTGAATTATGATTTTGTGGCTAAAATTTATAGTTTACCGTTTATACTATTAATCTCCCATGGGCTGAGAAACTGAGATTTATGTAATGTAATACTTTTTCTGGGAGCTTGTTGTCTTGAGTTTACTTAGCTCATGATAGATGCATTAAATTAGCTTTGAGATGCTACATGGATAATAATTTTCCAGTTATGCCCTCAGACTGCTCTTAGACAAGATTTTTCTCAATTTCCCAGACAACATATATTTTTAAGGAATGTATGAAATGCATCTTTTTGACTTTCTTGTTAAGTAGAAACTCTACCCTCTGTGCTTAGTCCAGCTTTCTGGACACACAAGTGTGCAAAATGAAAATTTTTTCATGGAGAACAGGAAAGTTTATTTCTCACTAATAGAATTTGCGGAAGAAAATCAGATTCTCAAATTAAGTATAAAACTCTGAATCTTAAATTATTTAATTCTGAAATGATTAATAGTACTTGCAGTCTAAAATTAGACACACCAGTTGGTTTTACTGAATTTCACTTAGTGCACATTTAGTCTTTAGGACCAAGCAGTGGGAGCTAATGCTTTAGCTGGTGCTTACTGGTGCTAACTGGTAATTGGACTAGTAAAAGACCCCTGATTAAATCTTCTTGCCTGTTAATAGCTTTAGAGTAAGAGAAAGTATTAGCTTTAAACTAATTCCATTATTTCAGCCACTTTTGAAATAAAATGCTGCATATGCTGTATTTTACAATTTCCTGGCATTGTAAGGTGCCTAACAAGCCTCCAGAGGTTGCCTCAGTGGTGAGAAATGACTGGCAGGAAGGTGCCTGTTTCTGTTTTGCTGTTTCCATTAATTTGCACATGGCCTTGGCTTGGAAAACTGTTTTGGAATCACAGGCCCTCTCCCAAGTCTGTTAACCAATAGAAGCTTCTTAAGAGTTAGGAGGAGGATACAGTAAGTCTGTCTTTGCAAGAGCAAGACCCATCTTCACTGAGGTAATTTCAGAGAATGTAATTTGCATTTTGGTAAAAAAGGCAAAATGAAGTGGTACAGAAAAGCATAGACAGATATTTTGACTTTGATGAAATACAGAGAAATAAATAAGTGATGAAATACTTCTAAAATATTGCTTCTAAAATTTCTAGTAAGTCTCTTTTTAGATGATTAGTGTATTAGTTCAGATTATGGAGAGCTAATAGTCAAATATTTTAGTTTTGTTAAAAACCCACAGGTATTTCAAACTCAGTATTTCCTTTAAGCTTAGATCTCATTTTTTCCCCCTGATGCTCTAAAATCTGCTTGTATCTGTTGTGTCACTCTGCTCCATGGGTAGAAAAATATTTTGATACTGTTGAGTTTTTCTGAGAAGGAAGCCAAATCAGAGGACTGTAATAATAAAATGTGTATATACAAAGATGACAAGTTGTTTTGAGTAACCTTAAGAAATAGATCTCTGGTGCTGACAGCATATTTTGAGTGTAGTAATTTTATTCTATATAACTGCAGTGGTGAATTATCACCACTAGTCTGTGCTAATGTACAATTATGAGAGATTATTTTTGTCTGAGAATGAAAAAATTAAGCAGTGCAAATGGTGAATGGATTAGAAGACATCTTTAGTTAGGCAGAGTTGCTTTATGATAGAGTTTGTTGTGAGTCATTGTGGCTTCAGTTGCAAAAGGGCAAGTGATTAAAAATCACATTCTGAAAGATGGAAAAGAATGCAATTGTGCCAGTGTTTCTTACATTGTATTATTAACTGATTAGTATTGTTGAATTACACTGGGTTTTTTCCTCTCAATTTTTTGGATTAACCAGTTACTTGGTTGTGACACACTAGAAAAGTTAATGGAATTGGAACCTAAATGTGAAAAAATCAAGTTTCTGAGTATAAATGGAGATGTGGGTTTAGAGGGCACAAACATGTAAATCAACATTTTTTTCCAAGTTTTGAAATACTTTGAACTGAAGGAATTCTCTTTGCACAGTTGAGTAGAAAGTTAATTACCATTTTGGGCCCTCTCAAACTTTTGGCACCTTTAGAGAGAATGGTACTAGTGAGTACCTGGTATTGTGCAGGTTCTTGCTTTCTGTGGGCTTTGTTGGCTGCTTGGTCTGCAGAATGTGCTCATTGGTGCTTATTGTCCATGACTAAGGGTTTGTTGCATTGCCAGAAACTGTTCCTGAAACTCTCCATGTGGATTGCTTCTCTTCCTTCTGCTTTCCAAATCATCAGGTGCCTGGGAATTTGAATGAGCATATTGCTAGTCAATAGCTGAGGTTTGGATCATGTATCTACATGTAGAGGTTGCCCCAAGTCCTTTAAATGTGTTATGGTAGCTTTTTTAGAAGGCAGCTCTAGGGTCATGGGGTCTTCATCCTCAAGACAAGCCAAGGACTCCTGTATTAAGCTCTTGTAGGACTGTTTTCCCAAAAGGTCTTTGGGAAAATTAAATTCTCACTCACTCAATCTGATTTTTGGAAATATTATGATGGTAGCTTGGCATCTTCAGGGTTCTCCACACTTCCTCTTAAAAGGCCAAGGAATATTATCTCAGTTTCTATATATCAGTGAGTGATGAGTCCAGTCAACAAAACAGGCCATTTTATTCCTTTAGCATGGTTCTTGAGCCACTGGGTATTGGAATAAACATCTGAAACCTCAATTCACTTCTTCTGTTGACTGCAGTGGGGTTGTGATGGCCTTTGTCATCTTTTGCCCTGAACAGCCTTCCAGATGGAGACAGACCTATAAATTGGGAAGGGGTGAGGGTCAGATGGTGGCATATATTTTTTTGTGAACCTAAAGCCGTTTAGTTTTCAAATCCTGCATTTGAGTAGTAGTGTCAGAGATGAGGTAACTTCTTAATCTGCAAATGACATTTCTTTTGATGAGGTGACTCACGGCGTTAGGAATCATAATGGTCTTCTAGCAAACTCAAATAGATCATTACAGTAACCTTTCAAACAGGTCACTGATCTCATCAAAGCGTCTACTTACCTTTTAAAATTCTGTGGCAGAAGTGTGTAGGGTCACCTTCCTGGAAACTTTTCCTTTGGACACTATCTTCTTATACATTAATGGCTGAGGATGTCTTTCTAAAACCTTAGTTTTTAGAAAGACATCCTCTTTGTCATTTTCACACTTTCTGGGCTGTCCCTAAGTTTATTCATGTGATGGTAGCTGACATTTAAAAGAATTATTTTTCTTCATTCAGAGACTTCCAGTAATAAATTCTGTTGGTGGTATCAAGGCAAGGCCCACCAGAGTATGCTCTTAAAATAACTCATACTAATTCAGTGACTCTTATTGAGATATGTTCATGATGTGTGTCAAATGGCCTTCTAATGTGGACAGTGATAATTCAGTTCTTCTTTTTGATAGATCTGCCTGTATAAGTCACTCAGATGGTAGTGTATTTGTGAGGCTATTGCTTGCTTAAAACACCCACACTTGAAGATCAGAACATAGCTTGAAGAATTCCTAAGTTGCCCACATCTTTTTCCCTTGTCTCCATCCTCTCTAGACCTTTCTGAAGTGTTGCCCTTCTAGGAACCTGTGGTAGCGAGGAAAATAACTGCATTGTGCCATGTTCTCTAAGCATGAGTATAAAGCATGAGTTTGTTTTTGTGGACATTCATGATGAAAAATGCATGCAGTCTCAAATCAATGTGGACTGTGCATCCCAGAATTGGTTGCTCATCAGCAGTCTCACTGTGTACATGTATGCATATGAACTCTGTAAAAAGTATAAAAATGAAAAAGGCAATAATGCAACAGGTAACTGAATGGATCAGATTTGTAAGTTAAAAATGATGAAAAAATTTCTGAATAGCTTGATAGCAATATGCTTTCTATCTGTTGCTGAACATTGTCTCTGTCTGCTAATTACAGCTCCCTCTGTCTTTAAATCTTGGCTCATGACTTTCAGGTAACAGTGTAATTGATCTTGGTGCTGTTTTAGCTTGTCCAAAAGCAAAGCAATAGTAAAATATCTGGTAGGCAAAAGTCTTAGGAGACTCCTAATATTTCAGTGCCAGTGTTCTGCACTGTGATGTCTTTCGAATAGCAGCTTCAAGAAGGGCCCCTGCTCTTTGTATGCAGGTATAGAAGAGACTGGCAAAGAGGCTGACTGTGTTCCTTCAGTAGTTTTCTCCTACTTCTCTGCAGAAAATAATTTGTTTGCTAGCTCTGGGGTATTTTGCTTTCCACAACTGTTACATGAAGAACAGGGAGATGTACATTTGACTGTGTGCATTCTGCCCTTTTTTGAGTTGTAGCTGTGGCGCACCATCTCAGCTAAATTTCTCATCAGTACCAGCTGTCACTTCAGCATGCACCAAACTGGCATGTATGACTGATTTCAGCAAAAGTCAGGAAATTTGTAAGAGAAAGTGAACCTGTTTTCCATTATTTGCCATTAAAATTCTTGGAACTGTCAGCTACCCAAATGCCCTCTGAGGGTTCTTTTAAAACATATTACCCTGTATGATCTAGCTCTTAGTAGTGTGTTTTACTGAATGTTATGCAAAGATGCTAAGATTTTCATCAGCCCCTGTAATTTTTTAATGTCTTGGAGTCATTAATGTGTGTTAATGAAGAATTATTAATTATAATTAATTAAATACCACTTGTGACTCAACCTTATACAATCTAAATACATTCAAACTTAGGTCCAAGCCTGTTAAGTTTGAGGCTTTTCCACACTTGCTTCATACCAACCCCTCATCCTAGAAAGTGATTTGTAGCTAACTGAAATCAGAGGTCATAGTGGTTGGTGATTTGGGTATTTTATTAGCTTCTAAATTGCTATAATTTGAGTATTCCTTTTTAGTGGTTTGAAACATTTTACATCAGAAACCATTTAGGACCCTCTATATACTGTTAATTGCAGAGCTGCTGTGAAATAAGGAAGTATGGAAGAAGCTGACAATGTGCCTTCTAAATTAATGGTGACACCATGAAGGATTGATTTCTTCTAAAAGAGTTTCTATTTCTCACTGTTTTTTTAGAGTTAGTAGGATGTAACTAGTTATTCCTCCAGTTTAGTACTTATTTGATGCCTGTGTTCAAGTGCAAGGATTGGGGGAAAATCAACCCTTTTTCATTTATCTGCAATTTTGTACTGTCACTGTTTGCTATGAGCTCTGAGCAATTAATATATTTGTTATTAAATTTAAAGTGCTTCATTTAGAGGATCTTGCCAGTATTCCTTGATGCTTTGGCTCTCTGTAGATCAAAGGACATGCCTAGTTCAGGCAGTGCAGCAGTGAGTGAGGTCGGAGAAAGCCTGTAGTTTTTATGCTATTCACATGAAGATCTTTTTTTAATTTAGACTTTCTGTGTCCAAAGTGTTGACTATGCAAAACTGATATTTTCAGCTTCCAATAGTGAAGTCATCGCCCCAGCCACTGTTCCTTGAGAGAACACAGATTCTGTAAATGACGTTGTTTTCTGTTGTTTGTTTTGTTTCCTACTAGTAAAACATGTAGCTAGCATTTTGCCATGTTTATTGATGCTGATCTTTAATATCCAGGTATTTTTGAAGGTCTGTGTTTTCTTCTGAAGTACAGCTTGAATGTAATCTTGTGTTTAATAACTGTTTTGCCCTTTTGCCTCCATTTGTATACCCAGTGTCTTTGAAATCAAAGGAAGGAGCAGAGAGCTTATATACATTTTAGCTGTTTGTTATATACAAATTCATAACAGCACTGTTTATTTTCTTTTTCAGTCCTAAACCAAAGAAACTGTTGTGTGTTAGCAGAGCAGGAAAGCATTATAAAATATTGTGTGCTTGGTGGTTTGAATACTATTTGCAGACCATTCTGCAGAAATAGGAAATTAAGAAACTGAATTTACAAAGGATGTATTTTGTCATTGAAACCCATATTTAAATCAGGTACTCCTGGAAGATGGAGACCCTAAAGGCACATGAAACATATGAAAAGTCATAGCTTTACTTGCCTTAAAAGATATAGTTTGACTTAATGGCTGCTGGCTATTTGTGAGGTAAGATACTGACAAAGTGATAACTGAAAATACTGGTTTGGGCATAAATGAAAGGAGTATGTTGAGCAGGCAACTTAGAGAAGTTGCAGAAAAATAACTTATTTTTCTTTCTGTGCTAGTTCTTTGAATTCTTTTTCCAAGTATAGGTTTAACTTTCGGAATTTTTTTTGTTATTGAGCTTAAGGGTTTTTTCTAGTGCTTGTTGAATTTCAGAATGCTAGAAGAAGACTGTTTCTTACTATGTGAAACTTGTAAAAAATAGGGCAAATTCTTTGTATGCCAAATTTCAAAGAGTAATAGTTCTTAATTCCCAGGCTGTGTTTTTGCTGAGCTTAAAAATCAATTTGAAAAAAGCTTTTCTCTTAAATGTTTCATATTCTGTTCTTTTTTTTTTTTTTTGTGTGTGCTTTCGTCTCAGGTTTTTAGCAGAATACCATGATGATTTCTTCCCAGAATCTGCTTATGTAGCTGCATGTGAAGCCTACTACAGTACTAAAAATCCTCGGGCCATCTACTGAAGCTATTAATAAGGATTAAATCCTACTATACATAGCCCATGACAATGCTATTCTGCTACATGGCTACAAGATGAGAAAGAAATTAAAACAACTTCTGGAGTTGAAGACATTGGAAAATATCTTTATGATGGTTGGATTACTTAGGAATGGAGAACTACTTTTCAGAGATGTGTACAGACAGTGGTGTGAGTCACTTAGAGGGTTGGATATAAATCTGACTCCAGATGAATGAAGAAGCCTTGTTCTGACTTTACTGCACAGGACTACTCAGAGTAATAAAAAGCAAAGGATGCAAAAGCAGATGCATTGGCAACAGGACATTCTCATGAAGATAAATCACCATGCTGTGTTTCGTTGTAGCTCAGCCTCTCCTGTGTGAGAAATAAGACTTGACTAAATAGTTACATGAAGAGAATTTGTGACTGGTACCTTATGGATTGTTTTCCTCAAAAATTACATTTCATCTGTGGAACTGTCATGATAGAAAGGATTGCTTAATGTAAAGGTGGCTTTGCTGTTTGACTAGTGTGACATCTGCCTCAAAAATGACTTTGTTGCTTGAATGAAAGATGTGTTGCTGACTTGGCATTTTGCAAAGGTGTATATAGACCTTTCCTGGTAAAGCTGGCAGGGTTCTGAGCAGACCATACACAGCCAGGGATTCGGCACTTACCTGGCAATAAATGATTTCCAGAGCCGTTATGAAAGAACTGATTTTCCACAAGTAAATGGGAAAGTCAGTAAAGTCATTGCAGTTTAATTGGCAAACACTTATTTTCTTAATAAAGTTCACAGTGGCTGCTGTGTGGATGTGTGATTTTGACTGTCTAAAACATCTTGTTTGTGCTCAATTAGTATTTTTGAGGGTGCTAAGTGTGCGTATAATGAGAGGTGGGAGCACTGACAACATATGGAGAGGAGCCCTTTCTGTATCATTGGATGTTCTTCTGCAGACTTGAAGAATGTCTCTTTAGACATTTTTAGACACTTTGGCTCTGGAAATAGCAGTTCAGTGAGAACTGAGTTCCTACAAATGTGACAACACTTTCAGTAGAAATTAATTGAAACATAATTCTTGGCGTGGAAACTGCATGCAGGACTTAGAACACTGGCCTTCAAAATCCTTGGCTGTGTCAAGATAGACACAGATTTTAAAAGCACTAAGAGAAAACAGGACTCTTGTTTACAGACTGCATTAATCACTCTTGGTTCAGAAAACTTTCACCTATAATGTGGAGCTCAAGTTTCCTTACATTTGTGCAAACTAGTAATTTGAAGGCATCATCTTTCAAACATAAATGGCAAGCTTAGGCTAAGACACCAAAAGAGATGTAAAATCTGCTGTTGATATTAATTGTCACTTTTCAGAGTTCTGTAGTATGCTCAAGCTTATGAATTCAAAAGATTAGGATTACTCAGGTTTTAGTAATTTAGGTTCTCCTTTTGAGAAAAACTTCTATGAAGAGTCTGCTGAACTCAGTTGTTGTTAAACCAGTGGCATGGATGCATGCAGCTTTCTTGATTGTTAATTCTAAAAATTGCCATTTAGCAGTGCTACTCTTTTTTAAACATGTTTCTCTTGTACCAAGAAAACTCCATATTTGTAAGCTTTCATCATTCTCAAATGACAGAAGTTTTGAATCTCTAGCAGAATCCATGTACATCAAAATTTTTTCAACATGTTTCATTCTAGGTTTAAATGCTGTTTGTCTAAAAGACAATTCAACAAAATATGAACAAACTGTCTAACACGAGATTAGTCTAGGAATGCTGCCTGAAGCTTCAAAATGAATCCTTTCTATTTTAAGAATGCTCATGTATAATAGGACAGATCTGGTTTTGTTCCATTTTTTACACCTGTGAGTATAAGACACGTTATGAATTGAGTCCTGTTGTGTAACTGTGTTTAACTGTGTTGAAATGAAAATTTCTGCATCAAGGGGTCAGGAGTACTGGTGGTATTGCCTTATGGAGATGCTCAAAAGATGTGAGGGGGAAACAATTCTGATGGTCCAGTTATAGTGTAGTCTTTGTGAACAAAATTTTTCATAAAATTCTTTTGAGGCTGCTGTTGGATGTAGTATTACAAAATATCTTACTCTCATAAAAGTTAGAAGCTTTTCTCCAACGTTGTACCTCTTTGTGCTTCTTGACACTTCTAATTGATATAATTTTTATATTTGAATATATATTTGGATTTTAAAAGTTTAGGTTTATAAATTCAATTACAGTAATATGCAACTTTGGCATCCCTCTTTACTGTCACTCTTCTTTTATGACATTCAAAATTTTAATACCTGATTTTAAAATTTTTTAAGCTGTAGCAGTGGGAGACACTTGCAAAAACTTGAAACAGAGTGCTCAAGAGGCACATTTCTTACTAGTCTTCAAATATATAGAGACTTACCAGAGTGGACCCCAAAATTCACTTGGAATGTAATGTTCAAGGGTTTTTGAACTCAGGAAGCTTAATAATGTAGTCATAGAGCCAGTGTGAATCTGAAGGAACTCTTTGAATGTCCTTGACTGATCAGATACTTGATGGGATCCACATCCATCTGAGGTGATGGAAGATGCACTTTACTATTTGTCATTATTTAGTTGCTCTTTATAGAATTACTCATACTGTGTTTTCTAATCTGATTGAGTCAAAATGGTGTGGACTAACTGGAGGAATATGAAAGCCTGACTGAAGCAGGCTACAGGAGCCTTCAGAGGAGCGAGTCTGCCAGCAGACTTCAGAGACAGTCCCTTGCAGCAGAGCAGCTGAGCTGAGGAAGCAGGTTAATGGGCAGTGATAGTTCACACCAACATACCTGTTTGTACAAGTCACACGTGCTCTGTTTCCAAGGGAAGGCAGTTTTGATTGTGTATGTCAGGAAATTATCCCACTGTAATCACAGTGCATACTTACACTGGTAAGTCTCTATGCTGGAGTCCTGCACTTCCCTTCAAGAGTGGGGTGCTCCCATAGTGGGTGTGATGTTGGGTTTTGGATGTGACTGTTCTTGGGAAAAGGCAGAGGAGAGCAGTTGCAGCCTCGGTTCAGAAGCAGGTGGTGCAGCTGATGGGTGGGAAGAGAGCTGCCACCTGCGTGCCCAAGGTGCTTGGGCTGTGCTCGTGGGACTCATTTCAGTACCTGCTCTGACCTGGCACAGGAAGGTGCCTGAGGAACTTTACATGGTGCCACAGACTATGAAAATGACCTTATGTTAAGTGCTTTACATAGACAGTAAAGTTTACCAAAGAAGAATAAACAAAATATAACTTTAATATTCTTCTGTTTTATTCCTGATTTTAAGCTTGATTCTGTACCTATCATCCTCCAGGAAAAAAAGAAGAAAATCAATACTGTTCTTTCAAGTGCACTGTCTAGAATTGCCATGTTGCCTTTCATTTTGCTATTGTGTTTTTCAAGCTCCTATTTTAAAGCTCAGGCTTTCATGGGGGTCCTTTTCAACTGAGATAATGAATGTAAATGTGACCAAGTGCTAATTAAGAATATGTTCCATGTCCCGTTCTGAAAGCTTATGCACATGTTAGGGTTTCCCTTGGCACTTGGTGTGGGCTAACAGCAAATGTGTCGTCACCCCTTACGTCAGGAATGTTTGATAGGAATTTGTCAAACACTAGTGTAGGATAACCTTGCTCGGGATTATGCTGAGAGAAATGTCTGCAGTCAAGGAGGAAATAAAAAGCTGATTGGAAGTAAAAAGCTGTTACTGCTTTTCCTGTTTATATCATCAAAAACATTATCAACAGAAGAATGCTGGGGAGATTGTTATTAGAGTTAAAATGTATATGTGCATATTAAATCCTTCATTTTGTAAAAATTACACATTTTCTCCACTGGCATCTTTAGCACATCTTCCAAAAATATGTATACTGGGGTGGAAATAAGCTGCTCAAGGCAGGGGAAAGGAAGGAATATTTATTATCCTTCACCAAGTCTCAAGTCAAGCCTTTATTGTACTGTTGCATGTTTGATCACTTTCAGCTTCTTGACCAGTCACAGAGGGGGAAAGCAAGATTGCACTTCAGAGCACACAAAGGCTAGTCTAAATTCAAGGATAAAATGCCAAATGGCCACAGCACAAGCATGTTTTCGCTAAATGTGTTATGTTTTTGTCCTGTGTACTGTAGAATCTTTGTGATGGCACTTAATTGCATTAACAAGTCAAGATACCTGTTCTGTTTTTATACATTAATACATTTCAGTGTCTCAAGGAACAGCAGTTGCAGATGGTATGTTACATTTGTGTTCCTTTGACCACAGTCAGTACAACCTTGATGTGTTTACACAGTCAGCTTTTTCACTTGGTTATGAAACAATGAATTTGGAAGGATTTTCTTTTTGTACAGCTGCATGCTTTTTCTGTATGAAATTAGTGAATACAGGTACTACACTGCTAGAGTCAGAGGTAGAAACACTACAGCATTTCTGTCTCAGTTTTTGGTGTTTTTTACTTCAGTGACAACACCCCCTCCCCCCAACTCCTAAACCAAAGTTTGGAATATATATGGCTTCAGGAAAATGTTATCAGCAATGACTGAGTGGCAGATGTAGATGCTTACTAAGATCTAACTCAGTGCATTCTCTCTGTTGCATGCATAATGTATTCTCCCCATCTAACTCACATAGCAGATGACTTTTTTGCATTAAGGGTAAAGATTATAGTAAGCTGAATAAAATCAGTGAAGTATAAACTTGTGCTCAAAGATGAAAAGAAGTCTGTCTTAAAAAAGAAAATTAGGGGGAAAATGAAGTGCACATTGTTCCTGCTGTGTCAGTTGGGAGTGGTTGCTTAGATCATGTGAGCTGGGCAACAGTGTGAAGACAATGAACAAAGCTCAGATGAAAACTGATAAATCCCATCACTAATACTGACGTTTAATAATGCATTCCATGGAACAGAGTAATTTCTCTGCCATTTTGTTTCTAGAAATGGTGGGAAGTTATTATTAAAAATTACTTTCTTAACCAATACAAGGTATTTGATATAATTTTCGGGAAGGCGATCTGGGTATTAAAGCATTGAATCATACAAATGTATTCTTAGGGATATTTCAGTGTGATGCCAGAAAACAAAGTGTATTTATGTAGCAAGAAATGTAGAGATAAACGTGTTTAGTTCCTGGCAAAATAAGCAACAACATTTCCATTACAGTAGTAGTGTGCAGGCTGGGCTTCTAATAGATAATGTCAAGTAGATGTTCAATTTTAAACATTTTTTAGTCTTTAATTATAAGCTGTTAATAATTGCTAATCTGATAATTAAGTTAATAATCTTTAAAGTCCTTGAAACAAAAATATCTCTCAAGTATTTTCTTTACTCCCTTCTTTCCTTGCTTATATTTTTTTCTATTAGTCTAGAAAGTTGTAGAAAATATGAGGCTCATGGAGAGAAGAATGTTTCTGACTCAGACTAAGCAAGTCTGAGCACATATATTGCTTAACCATTTATATGTTTCTGATTCATTCTGAGGTATAATCATCACATCTGTACAACATAATCTAGGTTTTAATTTGTAGGCTTGAAAGTAGAGCCAAAATTAAAGAGTTGAACTGAATGGTGTAAATATCCAATTGAGTTAATGGATAATTTAAATATGCCTGAAATTAGTCCCACTGTATGTATGTATATGGTGGGGTCTTTTTGTTTTATGTGTGGCTTTCTGATTCTGGTTACTTGATGCTAAGCGTTATAAATGAGCGTCTTTCTCTAAAGTGTAAAACTTATTAAATGTTAGCATGAGTAATCAAAACATCAAATTTTGCCATAAATTTGAATTCAAGCATATAAATGCTACTATCCCATGTTATAAACAAACATTCTGCCCTTCTTTTTGCAGAAGCTTCTAAGAAATGGAGTATATGACCAATCTGCTGCCAGGTGGCTGGCCTGGTGAAGGTGTTGTCCTCAGCAGCAGGACTAAGGTAACCTGCAGCTCTCCCCAAATTCTTCCAGCCCTTGCAGGGTTCTTCCACTGGTGGGCTGGGGGGCACTGGTCAGCACACAATGACAGAGTCCTTAGATGGAACAAACTTTCACAAGCTGTCTCTTATGTTTATATTTCAATGACAGCAGTGCAGCAAATGCTTGCATAGTTGATATTTAGTAAGAGTTTTCTCTTACTAAATGGCTTACCTTCTGTTTTGTAGGCTGCTGAGTTAAGAAATGAAAAGTAGTTCTGTTTAGGTTTCACATGCATGTTTGAGTAGGTTGTCTCTTATGTTTATATTTCAATTGCGAAGTTGATATTTAGTAAGAGTTTTCATGGCTTACCTTCTGTTTTGTAGGCTGCTGAGTTAAGAAATGAAAAGTAGTTCTGTTTAGGTTTCACATGCATGTTTGAGTAGGAGGTAGATTTTACTAATTGTTTTTAATCAGATTAATGAGGAATTTATTTTCTGTTGCTGTGAGTGACTACTGCAGTGATATAACTACTTTGGCACCAGAGATTTAAATATTATTTAAAAAAATAATTTGTTATAAACAGGGTGAGTAGTAACTAATTGGACATTTCCTAAAGATTTTGTTTACTGGCATATGGATGATATGACACATATAATGTATATGCAGTATTGCCAACTGTAGGCATTAGAAATCATGAGTCAGACCCTTAAAAGTCTTGGAAGTGGTTAAGAAAATGTGACAATTATCTTCTGTTCTTTGGGCCCCTAGGGTAACATGAGTCAAGCTTGCGACAAGGCTTGCTTGAGACTTTGGGAAGGAAAACTGAGGGTTTTGACTAATCATGTGTCTTTTAGGGTTGGAGCTTTAGGAAAAAAAAAAAAACAAAACCAAAAAACAAAAACCAAACACAGAACCTTGCAAGACTGGCAATAAAAGGATGATTTGGCAATGCTCAAATAGAGCAGGATGTCATTAATCTGAAAATAATCATAGACTGAATTTGTTTGTGAACATCTGTGTGAACATAACACAAGCCTTGGATAGTGAGGTTTTCTGGGTAGGAAAGTTAAATCTGCTGATCTACAAAACAGGCTGCCTTTGCCAAAGGCATAAACCTAAATTTGTAGATTCAATTTTTTAATTGTTTGGAATGACTATTAATAAAATGAGAGAGATAAATTGTTTACCATAGTAACAGAATTATGCTGTGCATGATGATGAAGTCGATGAAATCATGCATCAGAAGAAAATAAGAAGTTAAATGAGAACTCTGCTGTTTCTATGTGGTATGTGCAAACTTCTTATGTTGTTTATGCTCTTAAACCCACTCATTGAATTAATTGTCCCTCTCTTGCTGTGACAAAATAAGAAGTTGTTGCTGTTACCTTAGGCCCAGTTCTGGCAAGGGTAGAAGGTATCTAAAGAAAAATATAGGCTGAGATCAGATGAGCTAAAGAGAGCAATCTACAAATCCTTTCTTTTTCTAAATCTAGCACAGCAATCTGTATGGCTGTAGTTGCCTAGGTTTTCTGCAGTAAAGTTATTTAGACGTTAAAAAGACAAACTGGGCTTTTAGCACCCCTGGCAGGCTTGCAAGGCCATGTGGGATGTACAGATTGAGCACCAGTTTTGCACTTGGATCTGCTGGGGGACACGTGCCTCTTGCCAATGGCAGTGCAATCCGTGTTACATCAAGAGCAACTGCTGTGGCAGGAGGAGCAGGCTGGAAATCCTGTGGCAAGTCCTGTAGATGCAGTGGTTTAAAGGTGGATCAGACAATGGTTTGGTACTCCACCTCAGAAGTTTAGCTATGCACTTTTAGACTGCTTCTAACAATGTCACTTTACAGAAAGGGCCCTGAGAGCCACAGGAAGGATTTTCTTTCTCGTTGAGCTAGAGAGTGATATTTCCACTTGCTTGTTCTGATTTCCCCATACAGCACTTGGTTTCCTTTTTATTTTTTGCACACCTTGAGGACAGCCTTGCCACCAGCCTGCTAGGAGATGCTGAAGTAATTTATCTGAGAAATACCAGGCCCAAATTGTGAGCATTTGGAGTGGGCCAAAGTCCCACTACAAATCTGAAATCTGGGTTCTTCTGGTAAAGAGCCAAAAAAAGCCCCCAACCTATCTGTGCCCCCAGACTTGTTTTTTCTGTTGCTGCTCAAGCATGTAGGGTAGAATTCAGCCCAGCAAATAGGGATGATGGATCTGACCTAGCCTTGTCTGAACAACTTCCACAGTCCTTGGAAAGAAGTAATACTTCAGGGTGTGGCTGATCATGCCCTGAAGTGGGTGTGGGGCACAGGATCTTGAGCCACACCACCATCTGCTTAAAGAATCTAGAGTCAAGAGCTTGACACAGGTGCTTAGGCATACATTTACATGAGAGGGTCCCTCCATGTACTATTAATTATAAATTTAAACTGATTGGAGCATTCTAGAGCTTTTACTTCTTGGTTTTACTCACCTTTATTTAGGGTGTTTTTGTAAATGTAAATCATACTCACTCCAGTCCCAGGAGAGGTTGCCTGTTATTCTATCTAGTTATTACAAGAGCATTCAGAGACTTGTGGCATGAGAGAAAAGATAGAAACTTGGAAAAAATAAAACACAGAACACATGAAGAATAACTGTTAGTTGTGGAGGAAGAGAGCTGGCAAATAACTGCCTGATATGTGTGCAACGTGCAGTTGAAAGCAGGCAAACAACAAGCACAGAGCAGGTAGGACCAACACTGTGGTTTTACCTGCCTCTGCTGCAACATTTAGCCCATGGTTTCTGGTGTCATGCTGGCAGGTGCAGGCAGTCAGTGAAACCTGGGCTTTCTCAGATCCTGCAGCAGAGACCCTATACAGAACACCCCACAGCAGTTCCTGTTAAAGCACTGTGAAAGATAGTGCTGCTGAGGGAGAAATAAACCCCAGCTCAAACATCCTTCTTGTGGTAGGACTGCATTCTTCAGTCCCATACCAATCACAATTTTTAATTGCTCACATCAATCATTGCTTTTCTGCTCACGAGCCTGTGATGCAAAACCAGTAGAGAGTGCAACCTTGGTTCAGTTTTGCCATTTTTCTTGCCTAGTCTGTTGCATCAGTGAAGAGCAGCCGTGCTTTTTGTACTTCATGGATTTAAGTAGACAATGACACCTTAAGGATAGGTAGCAATACACAGACTGCCTTGCTGTGAGGCTGCCCTTGCCTACCTCCACCTGGCTGAAGGGAAATTGCCCCTGGGTTGGTGGCTAGAAGAGACTTACTGTAAGGCAGTGTTTAGATTTGGGAGAATAGCTGGTGAATGAGGTGGGTGTGTGGTACATATGGGATTGAGTGCAGGTAAGCTGTGGGCCATCATATGGAATTAAGGACTGGATGCAGCATGGGGTTTTATGTGGCTTTCCTTAGGATTAGCAGTAGGTTGGTTTTTGAGCCATTTATGAAGCTCTGATGAAAAGACTGCAGGGCATTGAAAGGAGCTCTTTCTGAATATACATTTTGCTAAATACTTTATTTCTGTCCTTAAGCTTAAGGCCATGCAAATTCTAGCCTGTTTGACACTGTGCTTGTCATATGCACAGACATTTGGGTGAAAAACATAACGCTACGTTTTCAAGCAGTGTTTTGATTCTCCTTGTTATGTGCTTTTAAAAAAGTATGCAAACAATTTTAAAGTCAATTTATCCTTAGACTATGTTAAAAAAATGAAAAAGATGCAGCAATGCTTATATTTGGAATCAGTTGAACCCTAATTTAGCTGTTCAAGTGTTTGTTTACTTTAAGAAATAGACTTTAGTAGTCATCAGAGCTAACAAATCTCAAAACCCCAAGTATGCTTCCTTAAGTCCATAGGGGTCACCTGTGTACTGAGCATAGATGAAAGGAAATGGTAACAAACTGGGCTTCCTGCATTGAAGAAATTTGATGGAGACTTGCTTGTCCAGAGTAGAGCACTCAATGCCTTGGCAAGCAAGTGCTGAGGGTTTCATTGTAGGGGTGATGATGGATGTCAGTGTTATGGGCCAAGGAGTTATAGAAGTGCAGAGGAACTGCTCGGAAACAGGGTGAACAAGTGGAGTTTGTGGACATGTAGTACATGCTTTCCAAACTGTGATGCATGTAGGCTTCTCTCCTACTACAGATGAAATAATGAAAAATTCATAAGCACAAGAAACTCATTTTCTGGGACAGTAGAGGTGCAATTAGATTAATATTCAGAAGATTGTAGTCCCCACCTGGGATTTGAACTCTGGATTAGAAGATTAAAACTGGATCACCATATGCTGCTCAATCTCTGTGTGTAATTTGGTAGTTGTTCCTCTAAATAATTAATTAGATAATGCTCCCTGTCAAGTAATCAGTTTGGGGTTCACTCAAGGGGAAGTAATATAAAGTCCATCAAACCAGAGAGGATTTTATTAGGACAACCATGATTAAAGTTTCAAACTCTAAATGAGGACTTCTTAATTATGCTGTTCAACTGCAGAGGGAAAAAAATTTAGAGTATTGAAAGATTACAGAAGTCACCTCTATTTTCTTTGATTTCATCTCAGAGCAGAACAAGAAGAAAATTCACATCTTTCTCTTGGAAAAGTAAGTTTGACAAGCCTTGTGGAGTTATGAGTGGCAGACCTGAAAGCACAGGAGGCAAATCAGTCAAAATATTTTTTTTTAAAATATCTCTCCTAGTTTTGATGACACCATTTCCTTGAATGCAGGGTTGTGTTAGGTATTTTTCCAGTCATAGCATTTATTGTGCTTTAGCTGAAATGATACAGAGCAAAGGGAAGTCAGCACCTTTGTCTCTGATAAACAACTTTCTGCAAAAAATCTGAGACTTTCAACAAAGGAAATCCAATCTAAACAATTTCTTTATAAAGACCCCAATACTAATTGCAGTTTTGATTAAAAAATGACTGAAAAACCAGAAACCAAAGCAAAGTGGAGCTCACTGGGGGTTAGTGTTGAGCCTAATACTTCTGTATAAATGACCTAAAATAATAAGAGAAGAAAACTTACACATCAATCAAATTCACAGATGGTATCCAGAGGCTTCAAAGAAAACAGAGACAACAGATAAACCACCAAATAAACTAGAGAATTTAGAGAAAAAAGGAGCATTCAAGGACAAGATGCAACTTTGAAACATGTACAGTTCTTTTGTGGATTAAGAGAAGGCTAAAAATGCAAATGTATTCACAGAAGAACGCGGACACTGATTTCATCAGGAGACAGGGACAGTTTTATGTAACAGCGCCTCACATCCTGTGACCAGGGGCAATTAGTTTAAATTCTATTTCACAGCAGTTTTTGGTCTTATGAGCTCTGTGCCCAAGGTCTGCAGAGAAGCTGCAAGATTTTGTTTTCAGATGCTGCTGGATCAAGAGAGCAAAGCTTTTTGCATCTCTTGTTCCCAGTTTTGTCAGTACTTGTATTTTAAAAGTATGAGGTTTGGCTGATGTTATGTTTTGACATTGGTGGGAGACTCATCCTTTACCAAAAGCTTGAACAAAATCAACTAGCCAGTGAAACTTGTTGACTTTGCACCCATGTTTGATGTGGTGGATCCGTGTGTAGCTAAATGTATCTTTGTCCACCTATGTCTGATGTTTGCTTCCATTTATGCAATGTAACCTCCTTGTTTTGATTTGGCACACATAGGGGTGATTGGAAAAAACGGTGGTATTTAGCAATGGGCTGTGAAACTGTATGAGTTTATCCTCAGATAAAGGACAAGCAAATAATACTCTGTCAGATGAGCTGGTAGCCAAGAAAGAGATGACCAGACTGATTTCTGGGCAGCAAAGGACATTGCCTGTAAAAGGGCACTAGTACTTATAAAAGGAAAGAGATAATTTTACAAGCAGCCTTTCTTTGATTACCAGAGAAAGACAGATGTAACTTGGCTGCAGGGACCAGAAGAGATGGGGCTTCAGCAAAACCCTGGAGTTTCTGTGACCACCAAACATATCCAAAAAAGTGATGGGAAAACTGAGGCAGTGATTCAGATGTTGTTATTTTTTAAATTTGATTTTCTATATGACTTTGTTTCATGCACTGACTGAATAATGTGATTTTTTTCTTTTTAGACAAAAGTTGGTAAAATTTTATGTGCTTCTATTTCTGAGGATCCCTGAAAAATTAAACAATAAACAAATCTGTAAAGGTAGCTGCATGTATCAGAAACTTGAGAAGTATTTTAGTGAGAATATGGAGGAAATCAGACTGTGAAGTGAAGCTTCTCATGGTCTAAGATTATTGTTATCCTCTCAGGTAAGGATGTGCACATTACTACATGACAATGTCTAAGGCTGTGGGCAGCCACTGCAGTGGCCATGTTGAGTAGTTATATAGGAAATAAAATAGAGGGTTGTTATTATTATTAGTTGTTGCAGTAATAGTATTAGTAGTAGCAGTATTACTATAATTATTCATTTTTATTATAGTTTTTTATTGTTTGACAAATACTCAAAGCACTGTTGCTGCAGGAATGAATACACCTTTGCATTTAACATGGTTATCTCAGGTCAAGATGGGTAATAGTCTGAAAGGCCTGTGGTTCAAGTCTGCCATTATTAGCCCAAATTCATAAAGGTTTGAGGATCCCTAAATGAGACTGAGTCATTTCACATATTAAGCCCTAAATTTTGATTCTTACTTGCCACTCTTTAAGCTAGCTCTTTATACATACAGGTTTTCATACTTCTGTTCACCAAGTATTAAATATTTTATTTCTGTGCACACAAATAGCTGTTAGAGCAGTGGTTAGAAACCCAGCCTCTATACTTCTGATCAAATTTCCGAGTCAGTGGTTAAAAGACCAGGCAGCTTCTCTCTAGTCCACTGATTTTTTTAATCACTTTTTGCCCAGGAATATGACTGCAACAGGAAGGGAGAGGAACATCCTGAGCATAAAGCCTGCAGCAGGATGGTTGGGATAGCAAGTGAGACCTGCACACAATTTACTAATTTGGCTAAAGTGGAAGTCTTCTGCTTCCCAGTCACACAATGACTTATCCCTGTGTTACACAGGCCTGAGTACAATGTACTGCTGCAGTGCAGGAGAGGACTCCAGGCTAGAAGTTCCAACCTGACGCTAATCATAAAATCCTCAAGGATAGAAGACCTTTAAGATCAAGGCAAGCCATAAGCCTAGCACTGCCAAGTCCACCATAAACCTTGTCCCTGAGTGCCACATCTACAACACGTTTTTCCAATATCTTCAGGGCTGGTGACTCAACCACTTCCCTGGGCAGACTGTTCTGGGGCTTGGCAAACCTTTTAGTGAAGCAATTTTTCCTAATATCCAATCTAAATGTCCGCTGGCGTGACTTGAAGCTAATTTAACTGTGACTCAGGTGTGGCCATACGAGCAGTGGGCTCTCAGGTGGGTACACCTCTCTGAGGTGTCTCTCAGCAAGCCCTGGAGCATCCTTGCTCCCAGCTCTGCCTGTTACAAATCCAGTGGAGGTGGCACTCAGCAGCCAGGCACCAGGAAGGCAGACACTGCAATGGCTGCTGCCACAAAACCTGGATCCCTTAATGCATCTAGCCCACGGCTCTCTGACTCACAGGGCAGATAATAGTGTAGAAGGGATGCTAAAAACCAACAAGTTACTTAGGCAATGCAGTAGCAGAAGGAAGGTGAGCATGGCACAGCTCTCTACAACTGCATTTTGCTTGCTTTTCATTCTTCACAAGGGGACACCTGTACAGTGGGATGGAATTTTTATTTTCCCTGGTTCCAGGATGCCACTTTTTCCAGTGCAAATTTTTGTTGTTTTCCTCCTCAAAATTCTTCTCTTGTTCCATGTCTTCTGGGTGCTCTGTGGACCATGCAGATCTGGCTGTGACATGTCCATGCTCCCCTCCCTTCTGCTGGTGGGGAAGGAATGTAGGCTGCTCCTCCCCAGAGGAGTGGGGCTGGTAGGGTGGACGTGGCCCAACAAACCTTGTGCTCAGTCCCTGCATTTTTGAAGCAGAGGTTATGAATGTTGGCCTTTTGTGTGTTTTCTGGAAATGGCTGCTGTGAGATTCCCAGTTCATCACAGCAGAAACAGGTCACAGCATAGACTTGGTGTACTCTTGCTTTTGCACAGCATGAGCTCCTGCATGATGAACCTCATTTCTGCAAACCTCAATAAATGTTTGGTTGTTGGCTTTGAAATGTAATTAATTTTGTAATGACAATAATTCTATAACTTTATTCCATAATATGTTATAGAAGTTTGACCACTAACTAGCTGTTTGAATACAGCTTTAATGGCTGAGCTGTTGTTGAAATTATAGTTTCACCTTTAGTGATAAAGGACCTCTGGATCTGCCAGCCTGGGTAATTTAATGTGCTTTTTGGCCTACAGCTGTTAATAGATTTCAAAATCACCATTTTGATAAAATGTCTCAAGGAAGATTTTTTTTTTTTAATTGCAGATTCATTTTTCACATTTATTTTTCTCTGGTAATTATAGCAAATCTAGCTGGTTTCAATTTAATTAAAATATCTTAACTTGGCAGGGTAACATAATCATAAAGTATAGGAGTTTTCAAATATAAAAAAATGCAAATGTTTATTGTGAAAAAAAATCTTATTTATTTTATGTGAAATGACAGGCTTTTCTCAGATATTTAGCCTAAGTTTTAAATCACTAACTAAGGGCTAACTATATTACATAATCAAACAAATCCTAGAAGGTTCCAATTGTTTTACTGGAACTTGAAATGTATTTCATGCTTTCTAAAACGTTTTGTCAATATATTGTTTCTTCTTCTAAAATTATAGTTGGGACTAGAGAGCAGTGAACCCATATTAAATCTGAGTTGAACTATATTCTTCAGAGATGCACTACATTATCTTTAAATGATGAATTCATGGAAACACTATAATCTCACCAGAACTACTGGATCATGTTGTTCTAGGGCTTTCTGTGTTTTCAGAAGTCACTGCCTCTCAGCCTAAGTGCATCACTCTTTTAGTTGATCTCCATATGAAAACTGTCCATATTTTTAGAGTTACAGCCATAAACACCCTGACATAGAAGGATATACTCTGCTTGCTTCAGAAAAATTATCTCCTTTTCTGAATATTTTGCCAGAACCTCCTGCAAAGAGTGAACACAGAGTCAGCAGAAACTCTATCAAATGATGATGTCTTTGCCCTCCCAATGGGTGATGTGCTGGGAGTGAGAGAAGATTTTCCGAAGGTTTCATGCTATTCATGCTTTCAGTGTCTGAAAGTTCAGGTTCACAAAAGCATTTCTCATTTGTCTAGAAATCTCAGACAATCTCTTTGTTTTATCTGCTACGTGATCTCCAGCCCTGCTGAAACATCCTGAACATAAGGTAGTTGGATATTTCTGGTTTTGAACTCTAAAGATGAGGTCTCTAAGAAGTATCAGATAATGAAAGAGAAGTAATTTCATCTTTGGAAATGAAGAGTTTTTTGTGTTTCTTTCAAAGTTGAAGTATTTTTCAAGCTTTGAGTATCAAGTGCTGTATTTTGTATATCTATATCACACTTCTTTACTGTGCATGTGTCCAAGCACTGGAACGGGTTGCCCAGAGAGGTTGTGGAGTCCCCCTCACTAGAGATATCCCAGAACTGTTCAGATGCATTCTGTGCTCTGGGATGATCCTGCTTGAGCAGAGAGGTTGGACCTGATGACCCACTGTGGGCCCTTCTAACCTGACCCATTCTGTGATTTCTGACTTATAATGCTTGTTCAGCGCCATAAATATATTGAGTAATTCAGATGAGCAAGGTAGACCCACCTCAGAAAGATTCCTAAAATAACGACATAAAACCAATTTTATGTGCTGGATAATTTGAGGGGTTACTTTGGTTAGCTTAACATAAGACAAGTTTAAAAATTACAAAAAATAAATGGTCAAACTTCAGCAGAAATTTAAATTTAACAGAAATCTCTGTCTGTGATTCCTCAGTGACACTCCAGCTGGGACACTGCATCTGCATGCAAATATCAAATATCTTCTTAGGATGAGTTGTGAAAAACTGGCCAGAAAAAACAGTAGACTGGCACTGGTAGGATTGATCTTTGAATTCTTGCTTTTCAAATTACTGCTGAATCTAGAGTGCCATCATAAAGGGTCATCATTGCTGAATCTTTCAATAAATTTAGATTTTATTCCAGAAGATGCTGTAGCAAAATTTTTGCCATAATGACAATTGTATAGTTCTAGTTTCCAGTAATAATATTAAATACAGAACCCAAAGAGAAACTCATATTGTGCTTGAAAGTGCTTTATCAGCACAAGACATTCAAGACAAGAAAATATTGATTTGAAAAATGGGAATTGATTTACCGGTTCAGTAAAAAGTCTTGGAAAACTGAAAACTACAGCTCATAGAGAAAGAGAGAGCAGCTATTCAGTGCCCTCTGTCCCTTTTCTTAACAAAAGGTTTGGGGCACCCTTCCTCCCACTACAGTAGTGCTTGGTGCTGTACAAGTTTAGGGTTTTGGGCTTTGTTTTTTTGTTGTTTATTTTGGGGTGGGGGGGGTTGTGTTTTTTGGTAAGGTACTGCATGGAGATGCCTAAGCAATATTCCTGTCTTGAGATACCTGGGCTTATACATTTTTATGCCTGGAATATTGTCTTGACATCCTTGCCTTTATGCAAAGTGAAGTGAAGCATTGGCTCAAATCTAACTTAGCTGCAAGAAAGGCAGTTTTATTTGTAATTGAAATTAAGTTAATATATGCACTCTGGCATGTCTCAAGGCAAGTGAAATTCTTTGTGTTAGACATATTTACATAATTTTTATGCCTTTTGCATCTTGTTGTCATTCCACCTTATATTTATACATTTCCTGTATCTCAGAGAACACAAAAATGGAAAATGAAGCTAAAAAGCTTTAAAGAAAAGCTTTAAAAATCTTATATTTACATTCTGGAAAATGGCTCATTAATTGCAGCTGGAAACATGAAATGTGAAAGGCTGCCAGCAGAGTCAGCTCGGGTTTGTGACAATGATCCTTTTAGAACTTGCATCGTGTCAGTGTCCCAGAAGACTCCCTCCTGCCCACAGAATGAGTGAATAGTGAGTAAATGACTTCTTACAGTTGCCAGGTAGCTCGGAGCCCAGTGTTGTGTACTACAATTATGTTTATTTCCATATTATTGGATCTAGTTTTAGTTTGCCTGCCTGGCATCAAAACTGTGAGAAGAGTGACCTGACATTCCTGCTCCTTGTTTGTGTTTGAGGATGATGCAGCTGAAGCAGGCGGGCATTGCAGCTCCCATCTATCACATGGCAAGTACCATCTTCACAAGTCTTATTTGGGCAGACTGAAGGGACTAGGGGTTTGGAAAGTAAAGTTCCCACTAGTACTGACAACATTCCCACTTCTCTTAATGTAGGCAGGAACCTGTTAGAATGGAAGACAAGCTAACCTTATTCATGAGGAAGGTGACTAAGTGGCAGGATGGAGTAACCAAAAAAAGAGTGCAAGACAGACCCCAGACCCCTGAGGACCAAATGAAGACATATTCTGGGTTTAGGAAGATATTGAATATTGAGGGCCAAAAAAGGAGTAGAGGAAAAAATTAATGATGTTTCATCTAGTAGAAATAAATAATTGCATCAATAAAAGATAAATCTTTTATTCCAGTCTATACAGTTTGTCAATACCAACATATTCTCTCATTTTTATTGCTATTATTTAATAACTCTTAAGTAGGAGTAGCTGCAGATGAGACCAGTGGTTCTTTCTATGGCTGCATTTCATTATTTTGATTTTCTTTAGTTAAAAATGTGAAATATGAGTTGATCTGACACTATAATACATTGCTACATCATGCTAGTAACTCCATCATGGCAGGGCTGGGACCTGCAGAGTGTGCAGAAGTGTAAAGTCTCGATTTAGATAAATGAAGTACTTATGTGCAACAGTGCTTGCAACAATAATGTTATCTGACAATGATAGCTAATGCATATGGTACAATTTTTATGAAATGTATGAATCATCTGTCTTTGGGGAACTCATCGTAACTTCCTTCTCCTGATTCTGTGTCAATGTAGCAATATAATTTCTGTTTCTCACACATTTTTCTCAATGGAAAAAATAGCAGCAAACACCAGCATTTAATAATGACAGTCTTCAGAATGCAACACGAGCTACAAAAGCATAGAAATAGGCTGGGAGCATGCAGAGTTATAGAGGAAGAACAGCATGTTCCTCAAAATTTGCAAGCACCCATTTGGAGGAGCGCTGTGAAGGAGAACTGCCATGGAGTTGGCACCAGTCCGTGTGCCAAGGCTTGCTGTGGATTATTCTGGACCAATGGCTCCCCCAGCAGTAGATGCTATTGAGATTTCTCACACAGCTTTCATGCTCCATCCTTTGGCAAGATCCTTGGAACGTGTTCTGGCTATTGGGGAGTGAAATTTTTGGGTGGGCTGCTTGCCTGGTGCATAACAATCTGGGCAGAATGGATACCTTTGGATTGCTACAGTTCAGCTAGCAATTGATTCTCTCTGGAGACAGGATTAGGGTTGCCAAGACAGTTTCTTGGCCCAGTTACCATTGACACTGTGGGCTCCCCCTGGAAGCCATGCAGGCCTATCTGGGGATGTCTGCAGCTAGCACAGGGTGGGTGACCATATTGTCTGATCAGGGGTGTGTGTGTGTGACTGTGTGTGTCTTTTATTTGTTTATGCCTGCAAATAGACCATATAGCCAGTTCCAGATTAAAACCTTATTGAAAAACTATGATAACATTTTTCCAGGAAAGCTATAAAAATTATGAATAACACCTGTTACATTTTCTTTTTCTGAAGGATATTTACTAATGCTTTGTCCAGATTGAACAAGAAAAACGTATTCCTTTTAATTTCCTATTCCACATCTACTAAGGTGATGGCTACCAAAGTAGAACAAGAGTGGGCGTAACCCAGGAATTCTTGGCATTGCAAAATCCTGAGAGGGTTGAAATCTCAACAACCTTTTCCCATTAAAAAATAGCCTAAATTTAAAATTAAATGAAGCATATTGTAACAAATAGTAAGTAAGTGTGGGTAGAAAAGAATTGATAGTGTTTACTGTGGTGTAATATTTTCTAGATTGAACTGATTCAGATTTCAGAAAACTCTGAATGTAATTTGGGCATTTATACTGTGGACTGCAAAGCCTGTGAA
This sequence comes from Passer montanus, assembly GCF_014805655.1. Taxonomy (NCBI): domain Eukaryota; kingdom Metazoa; phylum Chordata; class Aves; order Passeriformes; family Passeridae; genus Passer; species Passer montanus. The sequence continues at coordinate 9,485,215 of NW_024367707.1, read as the reverse complement.
ATCAGTGCAGTCCTTCTGTTGTCCCAGTGGTCTGTGAATTAGGGACTTGCTGGAGATCTGGATTAGCCTGGCTGCATGCAGAAAACATTCTTGCATGTTCAAATCCTGTTTCATCTTTCTCATGTCTCGTTGTCCCCTAAGCCCCACTGCCTGTTTAATGATCATAATGACAAGAACTGCAAATAAGCCATGTTTCTCATGTCATTCAATTTTTTTATATGTGGAAAACACAGGGTTTTTCACTAAATCACTAAGGGGTTTTCCCTTTAATCACTAAAAGAGTAGTGATTAAAGTCTCAGGTTGAATGTAACCAAGTTTCCCTGATCTCTAGTTAGACTAATCAGAGAGACTTCCTTTTTGTTTGGCACTTTTTATTGCTTGACTTTAGTGATGTATCTCTGCCATGCCACTACTTCTTGAGAGCAGATTTAATTTCACTTTGGTGAGGAAATTCAGTGTGCCTAACATTGGTGCTGAAATCCTTCATGCTGTCAAAGACTGGAAAATAATCTCCTCCCTTATGCCTTCTGCCACATACACAGATGTAGAAACACATCCTGGGGCAAAATCATGGGCATGCTAAATCCAGCAGGGCCATTAAGGTCATGTTGGAATAACAGATACATGTGTCATATATATCTATATCTATATATATCTATATATATCTCCAGTACAGGTAGGGTTTATAGTAAGAAGAAAAAAAAGCAAAAATACAGATGGTAATTTGATTAATTTATGTTTTTGAATGAAGAATAACTAGTCATCACCAAAGTTATCCAGAGGATAAGCTAAATGTTCTGCTTATCACTTTGATGTATTTGATTTCTTCAAACGGAATTAATTCTAGTTTTTTCATAAATAATACTCTTTTTTTATAAAGATTTTTTTCAAAACTTTCAAGTGAGGTGAGATTTATTAAACATATCCAAGGATGTTGGTTCTCACACTGGTCAGGACTTGAAATAGGTGGGTATGTTGACTCTAGAGCTGATTCCTGTCCCAACCACTGCCCCATGGCAGTGATACTTATCCACTTTTCACTTCTTCCAAATTCCATACATGCACACAATTAATCTGTACTGGTTTTGTTTGGGAAGGAGGCAGCTTTCTTCATATGAGCTGGTATGGGTTATGTTTTGGATTTGTGCTGGTGTGAGAGGTGTTGGTAAAACACCAACCTCTCAGTTTTAGCTGAACAGCCCTTAAAACAGAGCCAAGGACTCTTCTGCTCCTCACTCCCACCAGTGAGGAGGCTGGGGGTGCACAAGGAGGGGACACAGCCAGGACAGCTGACCCCAACTGACCCAGGGGATATCCCACACCATAAGGTGTCATGCTTAAGCTACAGGGCTGGGGAAAGAAGGAAGCTGATGATATTTGGAGTGATGGTGTTCGTCTCACCAAGTCACTGGTACGTGTGGTAGAGCGTGGCTTTCCTGGAAATGGCTGAACACCCATGGTAAGTGATGAATGAGTTCCTTATTTTCTTTGCTTTATCTCTGAAACTGTCTTTATCTCAGCCCATGAGGTTTGGTGCATTTACCCTTCTGATTCTTCTCCCCATGCTGCTGGTGGGAGACTGAGTGGCTATGGGTCCAAGCTGCCTGCTGGGCTTATACACCACAGAATCAATTTCACACACTTTTTACAAGAATAGGTGACATGAGGTTTTTAGCTCAGGGTTGCAAAATGAGTCAGTAAAGGGTGCTGCTGTCCATTGGGAGCTCAGCTAATCTATTGAGCTATCTCAGGCATGATTCTTGGCCTGAATAGCTGGCAGAACTGTGTGACAGAACATGGCAGGAAAGGATACCATCAACTTAAAGGAAATACCAGATTCCCTCAGCTGAATCTTTTCACGAATTAAAACTGGTACTCCAACTCCTGTCAGCTACTCATTAAAAGTCAAGTATTCAAGGTTGTTTATTAAAACGCTATTATGAAGTGTTGCCTTCTGTTCTATGCCTCCACACTAATAAGCAAGATATTTAGTAAATCAACTGCTTTCAATGAACAAGAGCCAGCTAATTAATACAAAACCTCTTTTGCAACACTGTAAAAAATTATCCAAAACAGTCAATGCATCTAGAGAACAATGGAACATAGTTGTTTATTGTAGCATTTCATTTACACAGCTGCAGTTGGCAATTATTTAGAAATTGTTAACGTTTTAGAAATATTTATAGTATAGTATAGTGAATATTGTAAATTTTTTAAACGTGCATGATATAATTTGCAATGTGCTTTATGGAGGAATTCTTCACAGCAAAGTTAATGACTTCTTCATAAATATCTTTATAGACATTGGTAGACAAAGGTACAAAGGAAATTATGAAACAAGCATGATGATGATCTGAGATTGTCACAGTGATGGCATTTGGTCTTTGTGTCTATTTGCATTATCAGATATTTCAAATCTAAGGGCCATTTTTATGATTTTCCTTTTTGCAGTACCTTGCAGAACAGACTGTGGTTCACGCACCTGCTTGATGAAATACAGCCCAGAGAACAAGCAAAAAGGGATGCTTTGCAGTACCTTGCAAAGAGTGGTTCACACTGTGGTGGTGACTGTGGTTCACGCACCTGCTTGATGAAGTACAGCCCAGAGAACAAGCAAAAAGGGATGTGCTTCTGGCTTTGCATTCCTTGTATCCACCCCAAGACTGCTGTTGCCTGCCAGCTTTCCTCTAGATCAATTAAACCTCAGACATTTCTTCTGCTTCTGGAGATCTTAATATTGGGTGTTTTCAAAAGATAATGATAATCAAGCTGGGACCCTCATCCAGTCAAGAGTGTGTCAGGAAGTAAGAAGGTTTACCCTTTTGAGAGAGAAGAGAGGCTTAGGAGATAGGTATGCCACATGACTGGTTAAATATAAAATAAAATGTCCCATTTGGCTGTGACAGATGGACTAACTTCAGTGGCACTACAGACGTGAAAGTCATGTTGGGAGCACGTGTTCAGGAGTGCCACATACTGCAGGTCAAGCCAGTCACCTAGAATAAGAAGATGGCTGCAGCAAAGCCAGCCCTAGCCTGTAGTGAGGTCACATAAGCTCAGGGGTGAGTGCCAGTGAGGCAGGAAGCACTGTCCAGCTGCAGGGCCTGCAGGCTTTCACACAGTGTCATGTCCATGGCAGCTCCCCACCAGTTTTACACAGCAATCTGCTGCAGGAAAGGACAAAATCTGTGTGGAGGGACCTTCTGCCTGGCCAGGCTTCACCCACTGTCAGTGCTGCAAGGCTGCTGTACCTGTGGCACAGGGCTCGGGCAAAGGGCTGTCTCTGAGCACCAAGCACAAGGCTGCCTGTGCCAGTGTCATGGGTTGTGTGGGAACAAGCCTTCTCTGACCAAGCTCCAGGGTTTTCCAGGAGATCCTGCCTGACTTGCAATGGAATTGGATAAATAGAGAAGCTTCACAACCTGTGAATGTCCACCCTTCAGCTAAAGTTACTGTGGGAGGCACTATTATTATTATTAGGATTAAAAGTAATCCTTTCTCTTTTATTACTTTTTATGGGTGGTGAGGTGACTCTGTACAATGTCTACATCTGAGTTATTAACTTAGGGCACCATTGCAGCACCAGGAGAGGAAGATATGTGTTAAAGTATGATTTATCTTCATCATAAGTTGGTGATTCAGATAAATGCATAGGATGCAGATGGCATTGGGCAACCACCTCAAATTCATACATTTACAGATTTTGTAAAGTCTGAACTTGGATGAAAGGGAGGAAAGCAATTCTCTGTGTGCAGTGACCTCTGCTTACCTCATTATTTTCTAATGCCCCACTGCTGTGTACATACCTGCTGCTTGTTCTCCACTTCCCATCCACTTCCCATCTCTCTCTATGCCAATCATTTGTTTCTCTCTCCCATACTTTGACTGTGTAATTCAGAGAGCAGAGAAACTGATACTCCAATTCTTGTGCTATGCCAAACACACTGGGACTTAGGCCTGTAAATGACTCCAATACAAATTACTGTAATAAGCCTCATTAACAACATATTCCCATCAGGATGGCACTTAAACACATTTATAAAACTAAGGATGTGCTTGTGTTCCACTGAAGATAATGTTACTGAGGTGTACATTTAGAATTCAATGTGTTTTTTTCACTCAGCAGCAGTTTGTAATTCAGTTGTCTGAAGCTGTTGATCTAAAACTCTGCATCAGCCCCAAGGAAAGAGGAGGCTAGATTACATGTTGTAATCAGGAAAATTACTGTTTGACTGCTATTGACATTTCCTTGGCACTTCATCACCAGGCTGTGAGTGCCCACAATCATTCTTTGCCTTTCTGCTGCATCTCATTCCAGTCAAGGATCTCAGTACGTGTTACAAATGGCACCAGATTTGGTGAGAAGCTGAGTGTCGGTAATTGATTGATTAGCTGTCTTTTTAATAACATCTACCCTTTCTATAAAATCTGGGCTTTGACATTAATGCTTAAGTTTGATTTGGCAGCAGATTTCAGATTTGTACTCTTCATGCAGCTGACAGCAACTGTTCTTAAGTTTGGAAAACAGAGTTACATGATTTTAAATCCTTATATTTAATGTATAATGCTCAGGTTTGGAGCCCTCTGCATTATGTGTTGTTCCCATTTTCACTGGCTTTGACAGAGTTGAGCCAAAAAATAGCAAGTCCACCCAATGCCTGCAGGTTTGTGATGCAGGATGTAAAGCAGTAACAAGGCCTTTAGCACTGTAGTGGTTTAGATTGGTTTTGTCAGCTGTTATTGCTTCTAAATGGCTTCCATTTTTAAGCAGCTGTAGGGAGGGCTTGTTGGTTGTGCTCTTTCAACGATGCAAGGAGATCTTACAATCCAATTAAACAGAGTTCCCAGCAACGTCTCTGGGAATTTTTATGCAAACCGTTACATTTACAATATGAGAACAAGCTGCATTATTGGATTTTTCTCAAACTGTCAAAACATTTAGCAATCTTATCCAGGCTGCAGCTGCAATCTTGCCTGCTCACAGGAACAAAACATCACACGTGCAGAGGGAACAGAAGTGTGAACAGTCTGTACTAGAGCTCCTTCTTCTGCCCTGAGGTGGTGAGTGCTGAGATGGAAGATGTACCATGTCTGGGCGACTCTACTTTCTAAATTAAATCTTTGTATAATTTATTCAGAGTAAAATATGCTTTTAATATTCCTTGCTGTGGTCCAGGAAAGACAGGTGCATAGAGGATGAGAGAAACAGTTTGGGAGATGGTGGGTTAAAACATTGTCCCCTTCATCTGCTGATTGTCAGCAGTATCAGAGGCAATATGTTTTGAGGTTCTTTCAAAGCTTTAATAATAATTTGTCTGCTGTAGATGTTCACACATGTAGATGTTACAAAAAGGGAAAAAGATGCTTAATAATGCTCCTTACATAAAGTTTTTTTTTTTAATGTTCTTATAAGAGAAGGTTAAAAATCAATGTGAATAAAAGGAAGAGTCTAATGATCATACAACTAGTCTTTGAAAAAATCTTATTAATCTTTTTCTTATTTTAGACTATAGAGAAAGTAGAGCTTTTGATAGACTAATTACAAGCTGAAATGTGTTTATTACCTTCTTTTTTATATCTTCTCATTTTCTGTTGATCAGACTGACTTGATCCATTCATCTCATCTTTGAGCTCATTTCATCATGAACTGGTGAAGTTCTTAAAAGAACCTGTGATGCCTGATAAAATAATTTTTCTAAAACTTTGTTTAGAACTCCAACTCCAGACACTTCTTTTTGACTTGGAAGAGGGGAAGGCTTAGATAGGAGAACTGTTTTCTGCTCACCAAATTTTGTCCCCATTCCTGCATCTTGACTCACCCATCCAGTGAAAAGAGTAAAAGATTAAATTAACAAAAGGAGCCAAATCTGTCCTTCATCTGGATAATTTTATGAATACAATAATGCTATTGTTTAGGAATTCATCTCCTGTTCTCTCACTTTAAATCAGCTTTGTATATATGACAGAATTATAGTCTCAGGAGCAAAATAGAATATTGTGGCAGAAGTACCTGGTAAACACTGAAACGGCTACCTAGTCACAAGGAAAGTGTCACATTTATGAGGCACAAGAAGGTACATAAAATTCGGTGTATAAAGGGCCAGTTGCTGTGTCATCACCATCCAGGAAGCTCAAAGGGCTCTCTCTATCTTTCAGAGGTATAAAAGAAGCCAATTGAATGAGATAATGAACAGAATATGAATAATAATGAATAGAATATGCAAGAGAATATGGGTTCACAAAATATGCAGAATCATGTTTTCTAGCAATTCTTCAGAGGTAGAATGAGTAGGGCACTTCTGAGAGGCCTGGCTTGAGGCTCACTCTTGTTCCCAGTCCCACCACAACCCATGGACAAAGTGGAGATGTCCCAGACCAGGCACTGGGCTGGTGGGAGGGCACACACACTGTCCTGCTGCAGGGCCTGCATTTCCATTTATTCCCTTTCCATCAACTTTACAGGGGAGTCAGAGTCACACCACAGTGTCTGTGTGGTTTTTCTCTCTTTTGGTCTTGAAAAAAGATGGGATTTCTCTGAACAGATCCTCCTCTCCCCAGCCTGGCCACATTATGGGTACAGACAGTGACCACATGGAGGATAAATCTGCTTTGAAAGGAAGGGCAAAGCAACATTTTTGGTGCTGCTCTTTCCCCCAGCTTGGAATCAGTAATAGACAGCCCACACAGGACTTGGGAGAACCAGAGTGGCCCAGAAGCACAGGAGGGTGCTGGCTGTCCCCAGAGCTGCCAATGCCCACAGGCCACCATCTCAGTGTCAGCTTTGGTGCACAGCACACACGTGCTGGCAGCACTGAGGCTCAGTTTGCATGTGACACAGACAAGCTATGCCTGGTGTGCTGTTGTTCTTTTAATCACAGTTGTTGAGTTTTAATGATAAAAGTCAGCTGCATTTTCTCTTTTTTCCTTTCCAGCTAACAAGACTCAAAATAGGGGAAGGATTAAAAAGCAGTAATGAGACTTGATAAAATTTTGCCCATATAGATCAATGAAAGAAATAAAAGCTCAGCTTCATTTCAGCTGTGTGTAAAATTTGTGGGAAGCTCAAGTGCAGCTATGATAATAATAAAAGCAACAATACCAATGACTTACTCCTTTATTCCTGGTTTTTCTCTATTAGGTTTCTTTTATCAGAGATAATGAGGAACCCAGAAAGTGTTTCAAGTCAGAGAACTGCTTTGCTTTTATGGAGCTATCGTTTGATGTTGGAACTAAAATGCTATAAATGATAAAAAATTGAGGTATGTTTCTGATTAAAAGGTAAAAATCCAATTCTGTCTATAGGATATTGACTGGCTCTTTGCTGTTGTGTGGCTTCAGGCAAATTGTGTCTCTTTCAGTCTTGTTTCTGTTTCCACTTCCCATCTATCTATATTGCAGTCTTTTGTGGTTATTGACTAACTCTCACTGTTGTATAGTGCCCAGCATAGGGCAGTCTCAATTCCAGCATTGTGCTACAAACTCTAAAAGAAAGAAAATTGAGTAAGCAGTGACCAATTTTCTGCTCTCTGACACCAACTGGGTTAAAATGGTTAGAACTGAAAAGCTGCAGAAGCTCCAATGGAGCTCTCTGAATTGACATTATGATTTGCTATTGCACTGGTGACACTTTCTGGTTAGGAACACTTGCCCATGGACAGTAGGGACCCCATCTAAAGGTGACATTCAGTGGAGGCTGTCAGTGCCTTCAGGAGGCACTCTGTGTCCGAGAATCCCTGCAGACACAGCACCCAGGCACTTTCATCCCCTGACAGGGCCTGCATTCATCTTCCAAATTATGGGTTGCACCTTTGCTGGTGCCTGAATGAACATCAGAGACTGATGCTGAGCACTAGTATGTGCCATCTCCAAAATACTTTTCCATTAAATGTAATTAGAACAAAAATTTATTGTGATGTGCCTTCCTCAAAAAGTCAGACACAATACAAGTTCTTAAACTTCCTAATGTCAATTAAAATGTATTTTTGAAGGCTACTTGTGAATGAAAATATCATTAAATTTGCTGTGACCTTCTAGATACTGAACAGCCTTGCAGCTCTAAAAAGCCTTGCAGTAGATGACGGTAATTTCTTTAGAAATATTCCTCATTTGATATATGTTCTAGAAAGGAAAAGTGCAAAACCAGTTTGACTAATTACAAAGAGATTTCCTTTTCTTCTTTATCTGTGAGGAGAGATGTGGTTTCAAAAGAAAAAAATTCCCTTGTTTTTGATCAACCTTTTCACACAGTGAAAATTAACCAAATTATTCTGATATGCCTGATACACAACAAATTTTCTTTTCCTTTTTAATTTACAAACTTATTTACTCCCCAAAATATAACAGAAAGGCTACAGGAATGTATTTGGTGAGAAGCTGCCAGAAATTTCCTCCATGTATGTCAGAGCCAATGCCAGGCAGCTCCAAGCAGTGCTAAACCCTATCAGCTCCCTGATGGGGTTTAGGAAGGTAGGATTGGGCTACATGAAGGATGGAAATATAGTTTTCCTCAGTAGTTCTCCCACCTGCATAGGTGGTTTTGCAATCAGAGATGCTCCCTGGTAGGAGTGTGGTTGAGCAGCAGAGACTCTGCTATTAGATATTCTCTAGGGCACTTTCTTTTAGCAGGTTCTAGGAAGGGGAGAAGGTATCAGAGAATGATCAGGGCCGGTGAAGCTATTTAAAATGCCTTTGGATTGGATGTTTTTCTTTTTAAAAGGGAAAAGAAAAAATTAATTTGAATTTTTGGATGTATTTTTCTAAAGGCTTTCAACAGCCAAGCTGTTTGGCCTGTTTGTCTTTTCCCTTTTCCTTCCTTTGTTTAACCTTTCTTTCATTTTTAAAACTATCTTTTAACTATCTAACTCAGTTTGAGATAATGAGGTTGTGTAGAAAATGCTTGGTGAATGGCTGTGCAGCCTGGGACTCATTAACACGCAGAGCCTGTCTGTGTGACTGCACTGTACACCACACTCCTGCTTGCAAACCCAGCTGCAGAAGGGGTTTCCAAAGAAAGATCACTGATCAACAAAGATTCAGGTCTGTAAAAGTCATGGGATGTAGACAAGCCATTGCCATGAAAGCTTGCTTATCCTGTAACTCTGTTTATATGAGCAGTTCCATATGTTTCCATGGAATTGCTCTTGGAAGTCAAATTAAGTATGTGAAGGCATCTCCCTGAGCTGTGTTTCACTTTCCTAAATTGTTATTACCCAGTTATGAAAATTATTCCAACACAGTCATATACTCTGTTGGGGTATACTGCAAGGGGATGTTTTCTCATGTCTAAGACAAAGTAAGGTCAATTTTCTTCCTTTCCCTTCTGAATATCTTCTCCTAAACAGTCTGAAGGAGATCACTTGCTTTTCTGGGCAGCGATAGTGAGGGGAACAGCCAGCTCTGCTGTTGGAGTTAGTGGGGGACTGCAGCTGTGCCTGAATTGGGCCAAAGCATCCCAGAAGGGCGCCTGTACAGGCAAGGTGTTTCCTCTAAATTCAGTGGTCAGTGCAAACTGGCTTTCTGGAATAAAGGCATCATAACACTTCTGGATTCATATTTACTTTTAGAAAATAGGTTTCAAAGGCGAGAAACCATCATGGTATTTTCCCCCCTACTGCTGCAGTCTTACCTGCAGTAAGTTGCTTAAAGCCACAGAACCCCTGGGAGTGAGTGGTGAGTGTCCTAGCATTTCTCAGGGAGACAGGAGTGTCTTGCATTTCCTAACTTTGTAATACATGCAGGCAAGAGCAGATATATTGTCTTGACCCTGAGATTCACCAGTCATCTGGTAAAGACTCCAAATACTCCTGCAGTGAGAATTTTATGTGATGAAGTGCTCCTAAATCCCCACTGACTGCTGATTTGGATACATGAAAAATGAAGCAGCAGTAACAAGTCTGGTAGAGTATCTTAACTGGGAGTGGGGGTCCTGCACACTCAGGGCTCAGAGAAGCCATCTGGTCTCCCACTGATCACCTACAAATTTATCTGTGTCATTTGCATCGGTGCCAGCCATGCCAGGATTTTGCAGACCAAAATTAAACATGAAGTAAAATGCTTCTAGAGCCATCATTAAAAGAAACAGAGGAGTTGGATATTTTCAGTAATAATTGCAAAGTACCCTGCAGATTATACTGTCTGCTCCAGGGAAGGTTTTCTCTCTTCCCTGGCAGAATTACCAATGCACCCTCTGCTGCAGCAGTGAGTAGAGCAAACAGATCTCAGAGGGTGGGTGTGGAGCTCCATGGCATGTTAGGTCCCTCAAAAATAGCCTCAAATGTTTTATTCTCTTTCTGCTGCCATTTGATGCTATTTGTGTTAAGACAAAACTGGATGTATAATATTGTTGTAAATAATTGAAGAGCCACAGCCCCTTAAAATGTTTCCTGCATTGCACTCACAGCCATTTGGAATTTCAATATGAGAATTGTCAAAATGGCTGCAATGTCCTTATTTTAGATGTGGTAGGAAGAGAGAACACTAAGCACAGTCCAGCTAAAGAGGGAAATAGAAATGCTGTCAGATTAAAACAGTGCTGTCTGAGATCTGTATTGTCAGAAATACCTTAGGCACCTCCCTAAGGTAACTAAGGAAAGGAGGCCTAGACAGAGGGAATAAGTAACTATATCATTAATTCATAGCTATTTTTTGTGGCTCAGAATAAAAACTACTTCCAAGATACCTGGTAGCAGTCCCGGAGTTGCTGTGTCATACAGTACACCCATCCTCCCTGAGCCTCTGCAACACCTCTGGTGCAGGGCAGCAGCACCCCAGCCCATAGTCTTCTCATCCTTCTAAATGCTGCTTGCACTATGGTTTTACCTAGGAGCCTTGGCTGTGTGTCATAGACTCACAGTACCAAATGGTGATGAAACTAAAATAGAGAGTTCTATTTCCAGGCTTGCATTTTTTATATTCACCAAGAGACAGTCAGGAGGAGGTGGAGAGGCAGAAGTGGGCAATGCCCAGCTGGACTAGCACCATAATTTCTGCCACAGTTTGAGTGCAGTGGGAAGCTCTTGCTCCTGGGCATCTACTTGTGAAGGCTGTGAGAAAAAGATTGTGTGAAGACTCAGTGAGCTGGTGTACCCTGAGAAGGCTGACAGTGATTTCCAGCTCAGCTTGCTTACAGTAGATGTGAAAGATATAGTTGCCTTGCACAAGCAGCAAGCAGGGCATGGATGAACCCCTTTTCTCAGACCTTGGTTCTCCCAAGGCTGTGACCAAGAGGCAGATGCTCTTCCTCTCCTGGGATCTTTGCCTGCCTCCCATCCACACTGTCCCCCTCACTCCATGTTTTCTATCGAGTGTGCAATGTAGCCCTCCCTCATTAAGCACAGTGTATCTGAATTACTTGTGGTGGTCCAAGCAAATCTTGTTGCAGCATAAAGGATTTGTCTAGCTGAAAGGATTCTGCACATTTTCCCCATTAGGACCAGAGCACATCTAAGAGCCATGGAGTGGTATTCAGCCCCAGGAGGTACTGAGGCCACTGCAGATTTTTAAAAGACCTTGCTCTGACAAAAAGACCTTTTTTTGTGCCAAAGGTTTCCTGCATTTTTTACCAAATTTGAACTTGTTTTCTCTAAGAAAAATCTCTATCCTCTTTAAATTCAGTGTGTGCTTACAAGAGAGGTGTGAAACATATTAGGCAGATGAGAGAAGCTAAACCTGTGTAGGGATAGACTGTTCAAGGGACTGAAGTTCTAACTATAAATTATTTAAAACACTGAATTTGAATTTACACTATCCCTTTAAATCATCCTGTATTCCATAACTGGAGGAAAGACTTCCAGAGACATTCAGCCTGCTGCCCTGTGCTCAGCATCTTTCTTTCTTTCTTTCCTTTCCTTGCTGGCTAAGTACCTGACAGCTTTCACTTCCTCTCTGATCATGCTGCATTTTAAGTTACTTTTAGGTGTACTTTAAACACTTGAAATGTGAGTTCACAGTATTCTTCTGTAATGGAAGACCCTCTTCCAGTTTTTACAAGCATTATATGGTTACACCCGTCCAGGCAAAGGTACATGAGGAAAGGTATGTGCTTTATTCACTGTGTTGTGTAAGACTCTCCTGCCAGGATCCTGGCTTGACTCAACACTGAGTGGAGGACTGCTGCTGTGCTCCTCATTTTTCACTTGAAAGGGGAATGTGGATACACAGAGAGCCATGTTCACAGTGTCATCTTCCTTATCCCTGTAGTAAATTGGGCTGGCTCAGAAAAAGAGGCTATTTTTCCTTATCGAATATGAGTGCTAGGATCCAAGGCTCTGCTTGCTGCCTTGGAGAGGCTTTTAGTCTGCTACTGAAAGTGCTAAATCCTACACTTCTGCTAACTGGTTGGAGGAAGCACCATCCCCCAACTGTGTGGGTTTCAACAGTGATTTAATATATTTTTAAGTGCTTTAACACTTTCCCTTATATGTGATGGGCAATCTCTAAGCCTGGATGTTGGACAAATTACCAATAAAAGCCACCGCTTCTCTTGAAAAGAAAACCTCATGCAGCTTCTTGTGCAGACGCTGTGTTTGTAAATCACTCAGGGCACATGACCTCTTAGCCGTATCTTGTTTCCAACTTGCAAAATGATGTAAAGTGATTGGGCTCCATGCACTCACCACCACTCTCCCCCTTCTCTCATCTGTGTGATTTTCCTCCCCCCGAGTTGCTCTGGCAGAGTAAGCCCAGCTTGCACCAGCCTTTTCCAGCTGAGGGGCAGCAGGTGCAGAGTGGCTTCATGTGCTCCTTGCTCCCGCCAAGGGCAGGGTCGGTGACAGATTCCTGCCTCCATCATGGAGAGGGACTTTGGCAGTGGGAAAAAACAAATCCCCTGCATTCCCTGGGACATCAGTGAAGTAATGGATGGAGTGGAAGAGGAGCAGTTTTGCCCGTGAGTAACAACACTTAATTAGCTAGCGGCTTTCCGTGCTGGCAGAGGGTTGATCCATGGTGCTGAGAGCTGCTGCTGCATTACCTGGGGACAGACTGAGGTCCGTGTGTCCCTCAGCATGGCAGGGCTGCCTGCAGCAGCTGCCCCCCAGTGCCTCCGAGGGTGTCCTGGGCAGAGGACAGCTACAGGGTGGGCACCCCTTGTGCATGTGTGGTGTCACAGGGGGCTATGAATTTTTTGGGAGCAACTGAAAGAAGAAAAAAAATCGACCTGAATGAATTTCTGAAAGAGAAGTCAACTCCAGGCTAGCTGATATGCTAATGCATGTAATTTTTTAAATGCTAGTAGGAGAGTCCGTTTCTTTCTTCTCTTAAGAGGTTATAAGTCCTGTCCAGAATAAGAGGGCAAGAGAACATTTATTTCTACCTAGATACTGTGTCTTTTGCTGTTGAAGACCTGGATATGCAGCTGCCAAAACTGCAGCAAAGAGGATGGGTTTGGAGAGGTGATAGAAGGATTGGCATAGAAAAATATATGTTGACAGGATTTTAGGCTAGCATAGTGACAGTGCCAAAATTTCCTTCAGTTTTAATCTTTGATAAGATGAACAATCCTGGCTGAATTTCAGTACTAATTGAGGGTGTCCCTTTTGATCATCATACACACACCAGACTTCAGCACAATCTTTAGAACTACTTAACAATGTACAAAGACATTCAGATATCCTTCAGAATCAGTAATATGGACATATAAACAATCAGATTTTTTAATTGGAAAGGATGTTTTTCTGATACAAAAGCTGTCAGGTGAAAACATAGGTGAATCTCACAACACTTACAGACCTCTAATTCCCATCTGCCTGACCTCATTCCTGATGAGAGCTAGGGTACAGTACAAAGCTGTCTTGGATCCACCTGCTCCTTGATCCCTTGATCATTGTAGATTAAACAGGATTTAATGGGGAGGAAGTTCTGGGTTTGGGAAGAAGGAGGGGGAAGGACTTCTTTTGGAAGGCTTTGTGTTGGCTGATGTGTTGCTGTATGATCAGCCACAGTCTTGGTCTTTCAGCTGTGGCTGTATTAACTGCACTACAATGTTTCTGCTTCTTTCTCTCTTTCAAGGGAATGGGGAGAATTAAATCCTATTTTCTCATCCAAGTTATTCCTCTGAGCCAAGATCATGTACTCAGTTTTGGCAGATGCACTTGGACATGTGCCCCTGTCCCTTTGTTTGTAAGCCATCTTATGCTTTCCTGGTTTGGGGAACGTGGAGTGTATCTTTGTCTCCCAGGAGTAAGTAAAGAACTCTAAACTATACCAGCATATTCTTATATTCTTAGGGGCTAATTATGAGCATGTAGCCCAGACATTTCCAGGGCACTGGTCACAACTTCCTTTCCTATCACACTGTACTGCAGGACATATATATATATACACACACACATATGAGAATGTATGCCAACTTAGATCTGGGATAAATGACCCCATTAATCAGCCCCTCTGTTAAGGCTTGTGGGAACAGGTGTCTTGGGAGCTATCCCACACTCCCCCTGGTGCCAGGGCTTAAGCTTTCCCATGGGCACAGGTGAGAGCTGCCATAGTTGCTGCCATCCCCCTCATCTGAGCTTAGTGCCTTGCTGGTGCACAAAAAAGAAAAAATTGCATTTTTGAGAGAAAAAAAAAATTACTTCCAGACAGCCTGTTCTTTCATTTGTGTTAAGAATCAATGGGAAAGGGAATGAGATAGCACGAACCACATCAGCTTCCAGCAAGAATAATTACACTTCTCCTGATCTTATAAAGAGCAAAATAAAACCTGTGAAGGGCACCATATAAAGGAAGACAACAAATTAGTGGAGTGTGGATACAAATCTTCAGGACAGTGAACAGTGTCCATTTCTTATCATAATATTGTATTTTTATTATTGTTTTCACTTTAGTGTCAGCTAAAATAAATCTTAAAGTATCATTTATATTTCTACATGTGGCTTCCACCCTCCCTCAATAACACAACATTCAGTGTCCATTTAGATGGCTACTAATGGTTGAAAATAGTTGTACCTAATGAAGTGCATCATAAACCATTGTACAAATGCTGTTTTCTCTTGCAATCATGTAGACACCCTACCTGAGGTCATCTCCTCTTTGTGAAACAAGCATGGGGAGTGAAGGTATAGGGGATCCAGTAAACTTTGCAAGCTCTTTCTATAGCTTTTCTTACCAACATTTACATCACATACTGAAGTAACATCAGTTAGAGTTACTTTTGACTCCTGTTCTGCAGTGCCTACACCTTTCAGTATAAAACATATTAAGATGCTGAAGTGACTTTCTTTCACACCATTCAGTTTCATATTTTTTTCAAGCTGGAGATAAGTGTTTTTATACTAATCAGTCTAACCTTCATTGAGGTCACTGCTAACAGTAGGATGAACTTTGACAGTGACATGGCTTGTTCTGTCAGTTCTAGAATAAGTATTATTCATTTAACATGTGAATAGAAACACAGCAGCTGCCTGACCTTCACATTAGGAGGTCTATGATTTGTTAGCTGTCTGTGAAGCCTTTGATTCACTGAGAATCTTGCTCCACTTGCAGTGAAAGCTTCCAGCAGATGTTTTTTGATGGATTTCAGGGTGGTGGATAAGCAGTTCAGTGAGCAGTGGAACCAGTCTTATGCTTTGATTCCCTGAAGATTTATGTCTTGAGGTTGGGCCACCTTGCATACACTGGTTCAGCCTGGGTGGCTGTCATTTCTCTACCTCACTTCCTCTTTCCATTAATCGTGTTCAAACTAAACTCCCTTGATTCTCCTGCTACTCTGTCAAATAACCTTGAAATTGCCCACAAGCTTCATAAGCTGTTAGGAATGGCAGGTAGACACACAGACAGCAATGTCAGGTAAACATAGTAGAATACAGTAGGTCTGTACATATATCTCTAAAACAGGTAACTTTCAGTTTCAGAGAGAGCTGTTGCTCTCTTTACATTGGAGGGGAAGAATATGTTATGTCCCGGCCAAGCCCTAAGAAGTGCTATGTACCTTCAATTCCTATTAAATTCCACTTAAACTTTCAGGCTGTGATCAGAGGTTTGGATCTGGCTACAACTTTCTCCAGAACTGAGGCAGGTACTCTAATAGCTAATAATATTATAATATGATAAATTTGTCTGAGGGAGAAAAAACCAGCAATTCCACTTGATTCTGCACCTCAGAACTGTAGTGATCCCAGCTGTATTTTAAATGCTGTGTAGACTTGCATAGCAAGAATTTCTGGAGCTTATTCAACCAGTTTCTTTCTCACTTTGGGGCAGATGCTATAAAATGCCTAGAGCAAAAAGAGCTTCACCTTGCAATATTCTGTCACAAGATGACAGACTTTTGATCTCAGCTGCAGGATGAGCACCATTGTATTTGAGGAAGTAGAATGTGCATTCCTGAACCCCTCCAGTAATAGTCCCTCACCTCTCAGCAGTAATTAGCTGCTGCACAGCTAGTTTGAAGCAGAGTTCCTTGTGCAATTGTGTAAGGCCCTCGAGTTTGGGGTCAGGTGCCTAACCATGGCTGATGGACAACAGGGGGTCAGGAAAGAAGGTGGGAGAGAGGGGGGCTTGTGGTGAGGGGGTCTGTGCCCACACAAGGGGCTGTGGGGCTGTTTCTGTGCTGGCAGAAGGGGTGGCTGGGGCTCAGGCAGCAGCTCTTGGAGGAAAGAGAGATATTTTGGCTCAGCTGTGCCTGGAAATGGAGGGAAGAGGGCTGAGAGGCAGGAAGGAGCATTTAATGTTTTGATGTGCAGTATGTTGCTCTGCAACTTTTACTCATCTAAAGCTGAAGGTCACCTTAGATTCAAGAGTGCTTTGGATTTGGGTCAATACAGGAATTGTCTCATCTTTCCGCAGAGCATTGATGGTTACATTAACCAGCTGGGGTTTTGTCTGAGAGGCTGCATTTTGCTGCAAGCCCAGCTTGTGCTGCAGAGATATTGAGCCTGGTTTGGAAGCTGCAGGAATGAGGGTTACTCGGAACTTGTGGCATTTTAGGTTCTGCTATCACAGTGCACTGATACCCACTTCAATTCCATGCAATAGTATTTTCTTTTTAAAGAACTGCTTGTGAGTTTGTTGAGGTAGGCAGGGTGCAGTGACAAGATGGTAGAAACACGACCTGACATCCTTCCCTGGGGTCAGGTAGGGTTACTATGGTGTTTAGGACTAAAATGAAACAGGGAAGGAGGAGTAGCTCTAAGGCTGCAAACTTTTATTGTTTAAAATCACTTTAATAGCATAGACAGCTCTACACAAGCCCTGGTGTTCATGAGTTACTATGTTTCACTAAGTCTGATATTATTAGCTTTTCAGAAAGTAAAGGCCTGAGGTGCTCCTGGTAGTCTCTATACTGAATGTGTACAAGCAAGAGATTACTTTACTCTTTTAGATGGAGAAAAATTCGAATTAATTTTACCTCTGCTGTTAATTCAGAATCCACTGAGAAGCTTTAGATTAACTATTTTTTTTTCATTTATTAAACAAATTAGAGCCATTCAAGAAGCACATGAGAAATTTGTAAATCCACTATTAGAAGTAACTTACTGATGATTTTACCATAAGAAGTCAATTTTCCAGGAAGAAGAGACCATTTATGTTTCATTGGGACCAGGCATACTCAGAGGTGTAGCATCACATCAGAAAAATGAAGATAAGCAGTGAAGATAAGCAGCTGCACTGATCAGGATGTTCTTAATTCTTTGTTTCCTGTATGAAAAATCTGCTTCTTGTATGTTAACACTCAGAAATGTTAAAATATGAGTTAAGAGTAAATAAGCTGAACTGCATTTAGTCACTGCACCAGCACTCTCAATAAGAGTTGACCTTAACTCAATTAAGCAGAAATTATTTTCAAAGTGATAGAAACTAAGTGGTGCAGTAGAAGCTATTAGGTTGCAAATTATTATGTATGAGGGATCTGCAGTAATTGTCAATGGTTCTTAATATATAGCAAAAATGAAGCCATTCAAGCCAGAGCGGGACTAGGGCAGGGAGCACAGGCAGATGCTGATGTGGGAGCTGGCATGCAATAATGTGTTACCTCAAAGCTTGTAGTCTAAGCACTAAAATATTCTGAGACTTTTAAAAGTATAAATGAGGGCACCTGCAGGAGACTTAGATGAAATTTACCTGCACTGCCTTAAAAATGGGCTAGGATTAACTCTGCTGACCTCTATGCATAAGCAGGCTATGGAATGGGAGTGGGATTCTGGAAGCAGCCAAGGAAAGCTGAAATCTGTTTTGCTAGTTGTCTTAGAGAAGTAGTGAGGTGCAAGGGATTCAGGTCTCCCTTGGGAAGAGAACTGAAGATGTGACTGAGCAGGAAATGCCCCCTGGATGAAGAAATGGCATTAAAAGTGCCTCTACTGTTGAACTTGGTGTGAGGGAGCCAGAGGCTGCCAGCACTGGTGCAAGGTGGCAGCTCATAACACATGTCAGGGTGCAAACCCCAACACCATCCAAATCAGGCTCCATTCTGCAGTGCAGAGGAAGGTGCTACCACGTCCAGCTCCAGATCTAATTTGGCAGTGCAGCTTTAACTCATGCATTACATTTTCTGTGAGCAACACAAAGGGCCAGAAATATTGTCTGAATCTCCCATTGTCTCTTTCATACACTTCCTACTTTTCCTGTCTCATTTGGCATTTCTGTGCTTTCTCATAATGAGCATTCACAGAACAACAATAAAGAGGAAATTTGGTGAAGAATAAAGGTAAATTTATTAAATCTAGCAAGAGAAGAGAAAGATGATGTGTGCTGCATCTATAATTTTGCCAATAACACTGTGACAGAAATAGCGGTTTAGAGTTTGCATTCAATTTATGCATCTGCATTTCTTCTCTGCTGCTTTGCAATCAGACTAACAGCCACTGCAGAGACCATCAGTGGCAGCGATTACATTATGACCTTTTAAAGCTTACTTTCAGAGTAAAGATTTTTATCCCATATTACCAATAATTGCTGACTGAGTTTAATACAATCCTCCCAGTGCACTGAAACTGCAGCGTTTGTGATTTCCATGATTTAATAGATCAAGTGTCAAGGCTTTGGGAGAGACAAACTGTTGTAACAGCATCTCTGCCATTTGATGATTTCAAATATCCTACCAAGAGGCTCTGTATTTGCTGTATGACTGCTGCCCAAATCTTGCAAACCACATCACCCTGGCGTAGAGAATAGCAATGTAAGGAATTGAGACCAACTTCAAGAGTTTGTCAAAGTTTTGTGATAGCGAGGCTCCTGTTTAGTTTTATCTTCAACCACTCCACGGGAGTTGAAAGCAAAAAGGTGGTACCCATACTTCAGCCTGCCATGGCATGTCCATCCCTGGCAGCTGTTTACTGCATGTGGCCCAATGTGGTATTCACATGCCCTCTGAACAGAGAGAAATTGTCAGACAAGCAGAGAAGAAGGAAAACATAATTCTTATCTCACTTTCTGTGCCAAAGTAGAATGCAATATAGAAATTATTTACCCGAAGTGGGGATGTTTTGTTCCCTTGGCCTATCAAGGCCAAGTGTGTGTGTGTGTTGGGCTGTCATGAGACAGTGATGAGAGAATCAGAGATGAGTGCAGTTCTGTGACCAAGGGTGAGTGCAAGGCAGATTCACTTTAGATATAATGTATATAATATAGCATAATAAAGTAATTATTTAGCCTTCTGATGATGGAGTGAGATACATCATTCTCTCCCCTTTGTCAGGAGTTGCCTGTGCTTCGACAGCCCAACCGATGTTTCATGTGGCACCTGTAAAAGCCAAGGCAAGTGATCTGTGTCTCTGTGCAAGAATGCTTTGGCACACATCTTGGTCATTTGTGTGCCTGACTTCAGTCACATGTAGTGTGTTAGTTTGGAATGGTGACATATGTGTATGCCAGACAAAATCTGGCACAAAATAAAAGCACAATCAGGTCACAAGCTTGGTATAAACCAAGCAATTCCAGCACAGCATTTTGGAACAGTCTAGAGGGACTGAATTGAGATGTAGACTGTGTCTTACATATTTCTTGCTTCTTATAATAAGGAGCACTATCATTAATAGAGTCCTAATGAACAATTTGCTTATAAACAATTAAAGGTGTCACAGCAATTGCTAGATCATTTTCCCTGGAGAAATACTGCTAACCTGAAAACACTTGGTAAGGCAGGCCTTATACAGTTCCCGGGACATTTTGTGGCCAATGAATCAGTCAAATAGACACTTTGGCTCCTTCAGCAATAGCCTTTCTCCAGGGCTGCAGCTTAAAGAGCCTGTCTTCCAACATATACGCGCATACAGATACGTGTGTGCAGGCACATACCTGGATGCACAGGTGTGTGCACACATTCCCATGACCATTCCCCCTCCCCCAGTCAGTCGTTTTTTTGGGACAGAGGAAAACTGCAGTATGGTGGAGTGGTTGTTCCTGGTGTATATCCCTGGGGCAGGCTCACTTTGCTTTTCCCATAAGCTGAACTTGAACAGGGTAGGAAAGCCTCTACAGCCAGGGGCAGCCAAACCCACCTGGAAAAGGTGCTGTGGTCATGCATCAGAAACTGGGATGAGCCAATTTGTGTGAATTTCAAAACAGATCTTCAGGGAAGACTGAGAATGATCCCAATGATTTTTAAGGTCAAATTTGGAAAAGTTTGTTTTGTTAATTTAGGTTTTGCATCCCCTGAATGCAGGTCAAGATCAGTTGACTGGGAATGACAGATTTGCAAAGTCATTGTGGGTGGTTTTAGTGCTCAGTACAACAAAAGCTGCTCTGAACCTTCACTCTGCTGCTTATCTTTTAGATAAAGATGTCCATGCTTACTTATGGCTGTTGGCAATTTGTTTCCCCCGTGAAGAAGTAGCATATCAAACCTGTGCCAGAACAATCACTTTTAGAAGCCTCTTGGAGATGTGCTTCTACACCTACTTAATTCTTGGTATCGGTTGAGGGGACAGCTGATGCATTGCCAAACATGCCAGTGGTATACTGAGTGAGAACATATTCACTGGGTTCTGGATGAGACTCCTGAGCTGAATCATGGGCTCACTAATAGTAACAACTCCTCTTCACTGTAATTCCTGCTTTTGGCATCAGGGCAATGGCTCTCTATCAACAACCTGAAAGAAAAAGCCTTTATAGCCCATTCCTTACTGGTTGTCAAACTAACCAGATTCTACGAATGAAATTAATATCCCCTAGTGTGTAATTTCCTCATTAAATAGAGAACCAAATATTTTTCCAGACCTCTGCTTTATAGAATCCTGTATAAACAAGCTGAGAAGGCTCATCTCTTAAATTTTTTAATACAATAAACCTTTATCATTTTTTAAAACACTGAAATTGAGATCTGACTATTAGCTACAACAATTTTAATGTTTTTATTAAGCAGCTCTGACATCCATCCTTTCCATGTATTGTCTAAAAGAGCATTGCACGGGAGTTATGAAACTAGTCAGCTAACATTCGAACAAACATTTTAGCAGCACGCCCCCACAGTTTTCAGAGGCTGAACTTTTGTTTCAGCTGTGATGTTATACAATACTATTTCCATGGCAAACTTACAGATACACACTTGTCAAAATTCATGGTTTATTTAGCAAAACTGTTGAGGCACATATGTGCCATATGCATTCCCCTATTCTTTACAGACGTGTTTTTTAAACCAGCAATTTCCTGCTGCAATTTACTCTGTTGCTTGGACTTCAATAGATATGTGTGGCATTGAAAGGGAATCTGGCTTGGACTCCTATCACTAAAAAGAGCACCTGTCAAGAAACCTTACGTGTCTTTCTACTGTTCCATCTCCTGCCTATTACAGACTTTTAAACATCCTGTTTTATTTGATTTTTATCAGTATTTATCCTGCATTCAGTAGGCATTCTTTCATTCAATAAAACTGCATTTGCACACACCTTAATATCAGATATTTTGGGCACTATCTATCCATGAATCTCAAAAATCCGTGAGTGTTATCTGTTGTGGCATCTTCTTCATACAGCCCAGGATAAGTACACAGGCAGTCTGAGGACAAAGCAAAGGAGGTGCTCCTTCCAGCACAGATGTGTGGTAGGCAGGCAGCCAGAGGCAGGATTTTGTGAGTCCTCACCTTTCCCTGTAGACAGAAGTGTCACCTCTGTGCTACATATGAGCAGTGGAAAAGAGCAACATACAATGGAAATTGAATGCTCAGGCCTTGACTTTCAGCTGAGTAGAATCTAAAAATCTGGTCGAAACATAGAAAACTTCTAAGAATACTGATTTTTTTTTTACTATATATATAGTTTGAAAATATTTTCAGTGCAGAGAAATCTCCCCCTTCTCTCTTTGTGTCAAAGTTTCTGCTGCCCCAGTTTCTGACCTAGTATCAGCCACCCCTCCTCTCACCTTGGCACCTCTACCCCTCTTTCTCCCAGGGTCTTCACACTCTTCACTATTAATTCTAATCACAACCATTCCTGGACTCCAGGATCAAATGTGTCTTGCTTCCTTTGCACGCGGTGCCCTGAGACAAGATGATAGTTGCCAAAATATGATAAATATAGGCAAAGTTCCCTGCTTGTCATCCTCGTGCCTGTGTCCATGACACTGGGCAACACTGCACCCCAGAACCCCTTGAAGGTGTCCTTCACACAGATAGGTTCAGCTGCCTAGAAAGACAGCAGTGAGCCAGTGCAAATGGAAACCCAGCTCCAACTTGAGAAAGCACATTATTGTAAAGGATGATGTAAGGCTGCTTATTTGGGGATTCTTTCCTTGTCTATAACAAGGAAACCCTAGCAGCAAACCAGGAGAAAAACAGGCAAAGAACTAAGGAATCCAGATCTAATTTTCCTTGCTCTGATCACTAAGATGACATAATCTCAGCTGATTGTGTAAAATATAATTGTGTGGTGATCTCTCCCTTTGCTGGTCACTCTTCCACCCCCAACACAGATGCAGTGTATGCTGTCAAGCCATGACTTAACTCTGAGCCAGCTCAAAGCATAGCCACAAAAGAGCCAAAATAAATTTCCGTGCTCGAAGAAGAGAACCAAAATCCCTTTCCTGTCCTTGTCCATGGTGTGGGGAGGCTGCTTCGCACAGTGGCAGTGACATTTGTATTGGGATTGGAATAGGAGAGAGGAGTGACTTGAAGAGTAGATTGTGCTTAGCTGTGTATGAGGAATCACTGGCCAGAGCTGGGGAAGGGCAGACGGGAGCTTACAGGGGGATGCACGGGTCACGTTTATTTTTCCCCTGTCAAATAAGACTCACTAGCACAGCTTTCCCCTTCCCTATTTTAGCTTATTCACCTCTTACAGGTGTCAAACTGCCATTCCTCACAAGAAGTCCTTCTCTGTACATGAAGCAACACTCAGTCCTTAAGCTTCCCAATTTTGCCATGTGAGAGACACCCGAGATGGTGTAAGAGAAGGAGAGGGGCTGGGGCTGGCTAACTGAACTTTGACTTTTTTTCTTGAAATAAAAAAAAAAATACTAGCTATCTATGGTGATAGTGTGCAGGAGGCTGTGGTTGGAGGGAAGCCCCAAAGGGAACCATTTGAAGCCCTATTAGATCTGTCCATATAATTTGATATAAACACCTCACTACATGTTGTAGCCATGCTTTACGTTTAGTATCACCAGGCTGCCAGCTCAGAGTACTGAGCTTAGACTGCAGGACTAGGAAGTGAGAGAGCAGATGCTTAATTTGCTGGACTAATACACAGGAAAATGGAGAGCCCTACCTGAGTTAGACAGACTGCAGCTTTTTGCTGTACCACAGGTAATGATGATGGTATGATATATTTTAGAGTAGTCAGTTTTAGTGCCAGCAGTTCTCTCTGTAGTATCTTTGAACCTTCCACATGCCATCAGCAGCTATATACATAGCAACCTTCAAGCAACCTTAGTTTAGCGTCCTTTTCAAGGATTAAAGGCTTTTTTTCTAGTTTATTTGTTTTTGCTTTGTTTTTGGAGAGAGAGAAGAGAAGAAAAGGAACCAGAAGTTAGTGAGATCATGTGGAAGTGAAAGAAATGTGCAGTTGTGAAGGTTGCCTGTGACAGAAAGGCTCCCTGAAAGGGCAAGCTGTTACAGCACTTCAGTAATTTGCCTGTTCTATGAAGTTGTTAAATAACCAAATCCTTCAACTGAAATTGCTCTGTCCCCATTCTTGTCTGTACCATGGCACAAACAGATATAGCTGTTGTGGTCGTAGGTATTTGAAGTTTCTTATTTGACACAGCTGGAGCTTGATGCACTTACTAATAACAAACTTTCAAGGATAAACAGAAGTGAAGCTGGATAGAAGCCAAGTGAAGTTCCTTATTTGTCCCAGAATAAATCAAAGGGTCTTCTGAGACAACTATCAGAGGTTCAGAATTAGACCTCTCCTTCTAGTGAAATGAACACAATTATTTCATAGATTTCCCCTTGCTTTAAAAGGAATCACAGCAACATTGAGGACACACAGTCAGTAACAATAGTGCCATTATCCCTTCATGGCTCTCTAGGGGAACAGGCACATTTATTATTTTGTTTCCACCCACACCAGCACCCTCATACTGCATCATCCTCCCTTATTTCTAGGAGTGCTATGTGTCACCTATGGAAGCATACAGCTCAAACAAGGTTTTATCTCTCTGGTTAGCTTTCCTGCATTGTCTGACTAGTATTAGATGTCCACAAACGTAAAACTCCATTAACATATAACAAGGCTTAGGCAATTTGCTAGAATTATTCATACAAAATACTGTCTAATTCCTTTTCGAGTTGATTTAATTTATTCCTCCCCTTGCTAAATGTAGAAAAAAAATACATGTTTTCTACAGCCACTATTATTAAGTAGCTCAGGCTATTCCCTCTCTTTGTGATTGCCTGAACATCAGACCTTTTTCTTTGGGAATTAGTAATAAGTTACATGCGTTTGGCCGGAGTCTTCACTGCTCTGCCCTACACAAAGGACAAAAAGCTATATGTAGAGATAATAGCCTTATTGCCTGTTGTTTTAGTGTGATTCTACTCCCTGGAAGCACGCTCCCAGTTTGTGAGCAATCTGTTCATCCAGTCTTTCAAACACAGTACTTTTCTTCCAGTGCCAACATTTGAAATAACAGAACTGTCTCCCTTTTAGTCTTTTGTGCACATAGCCGCCTATGTAATTATTAATTAACAAGAACCACTTTCCAGATAATGCACTGTGCTTCCTCACCTAAAAAATGGATTGGAATTTCCTTCATTCCTGTCACATGGGGAGTAACTGGAAATACCTGTGTAAGTTTTAGCCTGAAACACATCCATGGACAAGTTTTAATAGTTGTTTTTCATGTCCAAGTTGTTGTGAGTGACCAGCGTCCTTTACTGCAGCAATTGGCAAATTCACAAGAGCATTATATCAGATTTTTATTTTCTTTACCAAAAGAGCTCTTATAGGTCATCAAAATACCAGCAATCACTTAATTAGCCATAAAAAACTTCCATCCTCAAAGTGCTTACCATGTACAAACCTGAGACCAGGACAGAGAACTGTGGCACAGAAAGAGTCATGGAGGAAATCTGAGAGGTGAAGCCAGATTTGTTGCATGATGAAATACACATTAAATTATAACTGAATACAGGCTGAAATGAAAGCAGTTATCCCGAACAAGAAATACATACCTTATTCCTTTTCTTCCTTTTCCAAAGCAGCCATTTCTTCATATTAAGCATGAGTTTGTAGGCAAAGTAACTAAAAGAAAATGATGAAACCATTGAAAATACATTCTTGCATCTTTGAAATGATGTAAGTAAAAGTACCAGGATGCTGAATCAAATACAGATAACTGAGTTGATAGCTAATGACAGTTACCATGGGTATCTTTTGATACATTCATATTTAACTAGTATATATCCAACAATAATTTACGTCACTCTTAAAATAAGAGGTTAAAGTAACTATTGCTATATAATAAATAGGTATCATCAGTGACTCTTCCCCAGTACTGCTGAATTTGCAGCTATATGTGGTGATCAGTTTAATATTGCCATACCCATGTGGACTTGCAAACAAGAAATTTAAGATTTGTGGATGTTTATTATATGAGTTCAGCAGAAATGTTTGCTTGATGATCCTTTGTTTCAATAAATAAACTGGCTTTCTTTTGTAGGATATTTTAGGTGGGTTTTTTCCTCTACAACTTGAAAATTTCTTTTCCCAAAAAGTCTTTTAGGAGAGCTTTTAAAATGGGTTTCCCTTGGCTGCTATGGATATAAAAAATGCTTAAGTCTCTCTTAGGAATGTTTAATGTTCTTTGAGGCAAGAGAGTCAGAAGAAGGAGTTAAAAAACAGAAGTGCCATAAGCAGAAATAGATTTTACAGTCCCTCTACTGGAACACAGTATCATCCCAGTGGAAGTCATTAGATTTTTTTTTTTCTCCATACATAATGAAGGGCTGCAGTGACTCATTCCTGAGTTGTAAATGAATTTTTAAAACCTTTTAGAGCCATGGTCAGGGACATTGTAAAAATGAACAGCTTAGAATATTATTCCAGCCCATAATTTGTTAGCAAGGAGCTGATACAGGTCAACTGCAGAGTAAACCCTGTTTATGGACATTGAACTTCAGGTCAAGTGTATTGCTGAGAAGTATAAGTGCTAATGAATGAAAATCAAAAGCAATTATGAACAATTATACCTGTATAAAGCTAAATATGTCTTTTTGCTTTTGCTGTTTTAAAATATTAGTGACCAGAAATCATCAGAGACAAATCAACAAACTAATTTCTACAGACTTCTCATCAAAGTGCCTTCTATCTCTGTTTTTTTGTCTCATGTCTGTGGGATCAAAAATGACATCATGTCATTCTTTCTCACATAATTACATTATTGCCTTACTAGAAGTAGGAAATCTTGTTTCAAGACTATTGTCAAGCATTTTCCTTTCTCATCCATTCTCACTTAGCCTCTACTTTTCAAAGTAATTGTTTTTCCTAGTGTGATTTTATCCCTTTGTCCATTATCTGGCCTAGTAACCTGGAGAACAGTGGGCAGAGGAACACATGTTGGCCAGAGCATGGCATGCCTTTCCCCACATCCTGCTGTAACTTAATTTTCTTTTTGTGTGTCACAGGGATGTATCTCATGTATCTCACCAGTAGACTGAAAAGTAGGTATCACTGCTGACAGTCAAGTGTCTGGTCAGGCTGGAAGTGGTTCAGAGGAATGACAGGAAATGACATTTTTTTTTTTCTGTGACTGTTGGAAAATTACTTTTGTGTTGTGTGCCTTAATTTTTACATCTGTAGGAAGCACATGGTTACTCATCTCCAAGGACTGCTAAAACTTAGTTTATCAATAGCTATAAAGCACCATGTACTCCCAGATAGAAAATACACATATTTTAGAAGATTAAATTTAATACTTGTGGAATTCAGAGGTTATAAAAATGCTGTTTCATCCACTCAGAACATCAACTCCAACCTACACAAAACAATCCCTAAAATACCCCCAGTCCTTTCAGGAAAATCATGGTAAGTCCAAGCACTTTTGTTCAATACTGTGTTCAGAAAATATTCAGAGTGAAATCCTATCCCTGACAAAGTGAGAGGCTAGAGTTTTGTTTCCAATCTAGATTTAGAGTCTCCAGACGATAGAATGCTGCTTATGCCCTTTGGAATCATATTCCAATGGCTTATTGCCCTTATGGCTAAAAGTCTTGGGAGATGGCATTTCCCAAAGGAGTCTACCTATTCTTAGATTTGATTTGAACCATGTCTTCTGCCTTTTAATTGAATATTAAATATATTCAGAAAAGCATTTAATAACATCTTGTGGCTGCTGGCCTTTTCAAAAACAATAATGTAACTATTTTCTAATAATCTGAAAGCATATTGCCTTTCCAAACATCTTGATTTATATGAAGGAAAGAGCTCAGGCAGTGGGAAAAAAAAAAGAATATTCTCATTCAGAGACATATTAAAGTGTTTTTTGAAGGTTGATACTGAAAAAGTAGAGGCAGTGGAAAAATGAAAAAAGAGTTTATTAGGAGATATATATCCCTTCTGTACAATTTAATTCTTGAGTAGAAGAAAGTACATAGCAAGTGTTTCACTCTTATTAAAAGAAAATGAAGTCTGGATGCACGGTTTCACATCCAATATGATAACACTGGTATTAGGTCAGCAAGCACTATAGGAATATAATTTTTTCCCTTTCATACAGCTGGATTGCAATTTCTGCTACAGGCATTTGGAGACGAGGGAAGGAAAGAAATCTTACAACACTTCAGACATTATCACTTTGAGCTACTCAAATGATCCTGGATTTTAATGACAATAGGTGATTGATGTTACAATGTTTTAGTTAAATGCCTGGGTTATTATGCTGTGAGAATTCATGTCAGCCATAGCTGCATTGTTGCTCTGAGCAGAGCTGCAGTGAATTTCACTCCTCATTAATAAGGTGAATTAGAACAACCTATATCTCCATGCTGTAGAAATGAGGTCACAACAAAAATGTGGCACTAAAATTTGCTTTAAACCATGGAAATTTTATCCCAACTGGCCTGAGGACTAGACCAGGTCTTCAGTGGATGTTGTTTCCTTTTATCATTCTGTTGCATCTGTGGTGTATGATCCACATCTTCCCACCTGTTTGGAGTTTAGATCCTTAGACAAACAGAAAGGGAATGAAGCCCATAGTGTTTACATTTTTCAGGATGGACACTGCCTAGAGTAAACTCCTTGTTAATCACGTAGTCTAAAAAAGGGACACTAAGAAAGGGGACTGGCAGCTCGTGAAAAAAGGTCAAGAAGTCTTGCAGGTTGCCTCCTGTCCAGAGCAGCCACAGACAGGATGGACAGCTCATCCTCATGAGGAGAAGGAAGCTTGTGGCAGTGCAAAAAGGAGGTCACTCACACTGCCAAGAGGTAGTCTCAACAGGAGAGGTGATCCACTCTCTCTTCTCTGCCTGCATCCCTGAGGTGTTCTGAGGCCAAACTCTCAAAGTCGTGTTTTATAGCTCAGTACAATTGTTCGAGTTGGTACGGCTTCATGTTTAATGATTTCCATTTAATGAAAGTCAGGAAACGTTAAATGTCTGCTTACAGTGCTGTACCTGTGTCTCTTAAGCAATGAAATCAGCATGGACAACTGAGTTCAGCAAATGCTAAAACTTGCTGGATCCACATGGATTTTACTGATATATTTTAAATCATTCAACAGAAAATGCAATTCTCCTGTCTAAATGCATGTCTCAGTCCCTTTGAATCCAGTAATAGGTCTCAAGAAAGTTTTGCTGATGCTGTGATTTCAAAGGTGAGCGTGACTCTACCTCCTGCCCCAATTATCAGCCAGTTTCTTTAATAATTCAAAATCCTTGCTAAAATCCTGACCTTCGAGATTAATAAAATGATCCTTTATAGCCTTTCCAAGTTAGGCCGATTAAACACAGATTTGGCACAGACAACCTGAGAAACTTCAGTAACGTTATTCATTTAGCTAACAGAGTTACCTCCCCTGCTGACGCACTCCCAATTAATGCCAAGAAAGGCATCTGATCCGGTGGAAGGGGACCGCTTGTTCCGTGCTCTCCATTACCCTGGACTTGGTCCCAATTTAATGATAACATCACTGTGTTTTTTCTAGAGAATTGTAATTATTTTATGGAAGTAAGTAGTGTTCTGTCCAGCTCACAAGCCTTCCCGAGAGGACAGCAGGCCCCAAGCCTGGATGGTAGCAGGTGTTTTGGAGGGAAGCACTCATTAGCTCCCCCAAAAGCACATGAAGAAAGGTGTGGCAATGGGTGCTTAATTTATACTCTGCCACACAAAGATACCTGAGCTGAAGTACTTTATAATTGTAACTGATGGTCTTGCATCTGCTCATCAGCTTTTCCAGACCTGGGCTCTGCTGCAACCAAGCAGAGCCAGCTTAGCTTAACTCTTCCTGGAAGCAGCTCCGATTAAACTGATGCAACTGTACACATGATGATGGATTTAAAATTAGTTTTTTGTTACGCTAGTGTTTATGAATGCCAGCTGAGTCACTGCAGGCTGAATTTAAACCAGTTTACTAGAGTTCATACCCAAAATTATCGGGGTTTAGCCAAACCAGTTTAAAACTTAGCAGCAGGGCTGGCACTGGCTAAGCAAGTCTTGCTGCAAGGCTGCTGGGGAGGAGAACCATGCCAAAGGACAGAGGATGCTCTGGCCACAGCCAAGATGCCCATTGCCTCTGACATATCCCCAGGGGTAGAGGTGACATGGATGATGGCTGTGCCTGTCCCTGGGAGGAGCAGGAGAGCAGGAGGTCTGATCCCAGGAGGACTTGAAGAAATAGAATCACAGAAACATTTGGGATGGAGAAAATCTCTAAGCTCGTTGAGTCCAACCACTAACCCAGCACTGCCAAGTTCAACACTAAACCATGTCCTTAAAAGCCACATCCACATATCTTTTAAACATCTTCAGGGATAGGGACTCTTATTGGAGTTCTGCCAGTCAGCACCAACTGGGAACTTGTCCCAACACAGAGCTAAGATGTTATTCCCCTTGCCCAAAGACCAACATAAGATCAGGAGATAAAAGCTCTATCTCTTGCACTATTTCAGGCAGTTTTTACTGCCTAAACCTTAGTAACTCTGCTTTCAGGATCCAGCCCACATTAGAGAAGGGAGAGAGATCATCCAGCAATGACTGATTTTATAATTTCCAGAATATAAGGTAATATAAAATGATGCCATGCAGAATGAAGTCTGGTTTATGCTCTTGCAATGCTGAACTGGAGACTTTGTGTAAGATCTCATAAGGAGATGTTGAGAGGCCCCTCCCAAGCCCCGAGCAGAGAGGAGGGTCCAGGTGGGTGCTGTGGGGCATGTCAGGTCTCCCATGGCAGGGAAGATTGGAGGTTTCCAACTCCTGGAAAAGGCTGTGCCTCCATCCAGAGGCCTGCAAGGAGTGTGAGAGCCCCATGGCAGGTGGGGACAGAAAGCTGTGCCCGGGGAGGCATCCCAGACTCACGGCAGCACCAGGAGGAGGCGCGGAGGCATGGCAGAGGGAGATCCCGCTTCCACAGGGACAGAGGCCTGTGTCTCCTGCCTGGCCTGCTGATGGGGCTTGGGCAGATCCTGGGACCGCTGCTCTGCACAAGGCCAGAAGAGGTCCTGGTGCTTTTCTCCTGGATCCTGACACTTTGGGGAAGGGGCTTTAGCTGTCTGCACACTGTTGTCAGAAGGAGATTTGGCTTTTACCACCACAGGCCCCACTTCAAGAACCGAGGAGGGCTTTGTGGGCCCCTGAGGGACACCTCACAGCACCGACAAGCAGGAGATGGAGTCAGGCTCCCCACTGCAGTGCAGTGCAGGCTAGGAGGTCAAGAGGCATCAGGTATAAGTTGAAATGGGAGTTTCAGGCTGTGGAAAAACAGAAACTATATTCTTATGAGGGAGGCGGTGGAGCAGGTCACCCTGAGTATCTGTGCCATCTCCATCCTCAGGGGGTTTCGAGCCCCAGCTGGTCCAGGCCATGAGCAGCCTGCTCTGGCTCCAGCACTGGCCCTGCTCCAGGAGGTGGGCTGGAGACCTCCCAAGGTACCTCCTAGCCTGAATTACACCATCATCCTATGATAACCAATATGTGTTTTTAAACCAAGACAATTTTGCATATACAGCACATTATACTTGGCCTTTAGCCCCAATAAGGTCTTGTGGCAGTAAATTATACAAATTATATAAATTATATAGATGAATCAGTTAACCATCATTTCAGTCAGTGTTATTTTCACTGTGACTTTGATTTAAGGAAGCAAGATATTTTCATTTTTGCAATCCCCTGCACTTGAGGGAAACTTTCCAACATACATGCTTAAGTAAGTAACCTCTTTTTGACAGTGCTGAGCTCTCATCAGCTGTCTCTTGAAGAGAAATTATTGCCAACTGAGCACTTTGGAAAACTTCTTCCTTTGTTTATCAGCCCACAGAAGACTTTTGGACCCTAATTTTTGGCACATCTCCTAAAGGGTCTCTTACACAGTAGCTTCTATGTGTTGTGAAAAGGTAAATTATATTCTTACAAGAAAGGAGCATTATTATCACAGTCACAGAGTTGCAGGGGACCCACAAAGACCATCAAAGTCCTGGCCCTCCATAGGACAATGCCAAGAGTCACACTTGTCTCTGAAAGCATTATCCAAGCATGTTTTGAACTCTGTCAGGCTGGTGCTGAGGGAGCCTGTTCCAGTGCCAACCATCACACCTGTGTTATCATCATCCCAAAATCAGAGAGTGGCTGACCCATCAAAAGTCTCACAGTGAGTGAAAATTGATATTTCAAACACAACCATCCTTCTGTTAGTCATAGATTTCATTAGCAGAGAAGAAAGAACCACCATCCTTTCCAATCAGGTGCAAGTTCTGCTAAAATATAAGGGAATTCATATTAAATATGAGCCTTACTATGTTTATCTAAAATATAATATTTTGTGTATGTTCTATTTTTAGTCATATCTGTAAAAGAAAAAACATTTTTTGTTTCCAGCTTTTATTTATATGTCTGTTTTCTTCTCTTTTTGCAGTAAATTAGTCACTAATTTAATCATCTCTAAGATCCATATGCTCGCCCACACCATCCTTCATATGAGCACAATGAGATAAAGATTCTTATTTGCTGCACTGGGGTATAATTAAACTTTCTAAATTTCAATTATTTCAATTTCTTACCATGAGCAATCACATGGCCTCCTGCAATAAAAGGAGATATTGTTTGCATTTTAAATATTTCAGAATTTTCTATATTCATCTTTTAATTTAGCTTCTAGTCTTTGATAACATGGTTTACTTACATCAAATTAGTAATACACCCCACTGACATGGTTTCTTTTGTTTTGGTTTGGGGTTTTTTCCCTCCTATGGTCATATTGGCAAGTTTCACAGCTGAGCAGTATGACAAATACCATATGTTCACCTTCAGGCCACTATGTTATTTGCTGGTAACTGAAATTCCTGCTGCTGTAGTTGCTCTGTGAAATTAGGAGTGACTATGACACTTCCCTTCTTATTACCTTAAGTCATCTTCTGTATCTAGGCAACTTTCTAGAGTCACTGCTCCATGAAATGAATTGAAATATGTGTAGATTCACATTTCACTTTGGTAAAACACAAGCAACATTTGAATTCTGAACAGAAATGAAAAACATTCCAATTGGAAAGTTGCCTGCAAAAAACTCAATACTTTTCTGCCTTTATTCATTTATTTCAGCCTATATTGCTTATGAATCTAATGAAATGCTAGACTAGAGCTCCATTTTGGTATGAAATGACTCAAAGGAGTAGCATAAATGTCCAACTTCATGAACAATATATGACAAATCTGTAGAGCAAATCCTTTGATTAGTTTATCTAGTGGTTTATAACTTTGCTTTTGAATAAACAGGGATTATCAGACTGAGGCGGCAGGAGAGTTTGCTATGAATATTCATGCAAACATGCCTGTCCTAAATCTTACACAGTTTAATGGAGCTATACCTCTGCCTTGCTTTGATTAATGACTTTTTTTAATGAGGTTTTGTTCATTTTTGTCTAAAGTTCCATAGAAAGAGGGCACAGAAGAGCAACTGACCAAATTGCCACTCCCTGAAAATCAAAACAACGGTCAATAGGAACTAAGAGTTCAATAGAAAGGCAGGATTAAGCCTTGTATTTCCTGGTCTTTTTTGAGTCCTGCTTCCCACAGGAGAAGGGCTGACTAAGTAAGAGATTTCATGTTTCTTGGTATTTTTAATCTTCTAACAATCAGTGCAGTCCACCCAGATCAAACTTTACTCATTTCTAGGCTAGTCCTGGGCCAAAGGGTTTCATCCCTTGCTGCACTACCTCTAAAGAAACTCCTGCTGGTCCTTCTCCATCCAGAACACCAGCTTTCCCTTCTCCTCTGATTGCAGAAATCCTCCTTAGTGCTTTGGGCTGACCCTTCCTCCTCATGCTTAAATCCTTCATCACTGTAACCACTCACCTGCAGACATGAAGCAGATCTCTAGTTGGCAGCTGCACTGGAAGTTTACAAAACTTTATTATACACACAGTCTCCCAAGTTAGCAACAGTGCTAATGCTGTAAGGTGAAAAAAGGGGGGGAAATAGACATCAAATTCCAAGTTAGCAAAAGTGTTATTGCCTTAAGAAAATCATTGGCAGGTTTAGTGTGGGATCTTGCCAGGACTTTGCAGGAGCGAGGGGAGAGAGCTAAAGATACAGTTGGATGAAATCTATATGCTTACACAGTAATAAATATTTCAGCCTGAAGTCATAAGGAGGATTTACAAGGTGTTCTTTCACCCAGTAAGACTTTCCTAAAGGAGGTGGATTTGCTCTTTCTACAATATGTGAGGAAAATTAGCACCCTAGAGCAGACCCCGTAAAGGTGAAAACAAGAGCTGTCTAGGTAGCAAGAGAGACTTAAGGAGCTCTAGATCTGCTTCCCTCCAGGCAGGGTTATTTTGGGCTGACTAGAGATGCCTTCACACCTGTGAGCCCCCTCCTGGTGTAAGCTTGCAGAGAAGCCAGGACAGCTTGTTCCCAAAACAGCAAGCAGGTGTTACTCCGTTCGTGGAAGTGTCCAAGAAAAAAATCAGTCACTCAGAAGCAGTGGTGGCACCAACTCTTCCTTGTGGCTTTGTTTGCTTCCTCAGGCACTCCAGACTCCAGTGAGATGCATGACAATTGCAGATGAGGAAGTTTCAATTAAAGTGGGAATTTTGATGAAATCTAGACTCCTTAATTCACAGTTGTTGTCCTGAAAACCTCTGGCTTAACTGTTACATATTATTAGTAAAAAACTTGGTCAATCTGTGTTTTGGGTTAGTGTACAGAAAAATGTAGAATATATAGAAATTGAGAAAATTAGAAAGGGTTTGCCTACAAACTGTTCTTTGATGATGATAATTAAATTGTGGTCATTTTGTTTCTTGGTATTGCCAAAATCCAAAGACACTGATTTGCATATTTTGGGACCATCTAGTCCTTGAATCAAGGGCACAGATCAGGAATTTGAATCTAGATTTCTCTTTTCCCTCTCTCCCAGACATACCTATGACCCTTTAACGTTGTAAAGGAGGTATATGAAGTCTTCAAATAAAATTATTTTCTTATGTTCCTGTTGAATACGGAAAATACTGTTAATATCCGTTTTCCAGCTAATAAAGTTGAAACCTTATGAGACTGAGGTGTCAAAAGAAGAGATGTTAGAACAAGCTGGTGTAATTAAGCAGCAGCTTATTTAAAAGAAAACTTGGCTGCAGTTCCACCAAGTATTCTGTAGAAACACAAGAACAAAATGGTTTTGTTGTTAGCAAAATGCACAGTGTTGTTTTAGAAGAGAACTTAGCATAGCAAAATTCAGTCCTATGTCTAACAAAGGCTCTGTGGCAACAGTGGAAATGATAAACAAGTTTGTCTAGTGTCACTACTGAGTAACACAATGAAACAGTAATTAAAGGAAGTTGTTAAAAAGCAATAGGAACAGGAAGAGCTGCAATACTCACAGATCAACATTGATGCTGTAAAAGAAACTGGTGTTTTCAATCTACTGACACTTTATTGTAGATGCTAGCATAGCTATATCTAAAATAAAATAACCTGAAACAATTTATTTGTCTTAAAAACCTAAAATTTTTTGTCAAAATTCCTGAAGTGGGGCCTGTTACTGAAATTCCGTATCATGAGACGAGAGAATTATGATTAGGGAACAGCAAACCATAGAAAAGCAAGGACTACAGGTAAATACCAAGGTACCATGCTGACAAAAGGCCAGCCAAGTGATGACTGCAGAGCTGCACTATGAATGCTGTCAAATACATGTCAAATGATGGTAAAGCTCACCTGAAGTGCAATAGAGTGAAAAACATCTGAAAAAGAGACCTCACAAAACTAGATAAACTGGCAGTGGAATGACAGATGCAATATGCCAACAAAATTGTATCATGGACAATATTGCTAGTTTAAAAATGCAAAAAAAAAAAGCATCCCTAATGCATTCTTAATGTATCCCTAAGAATTAGGGATGGAAAGAGCCTTCAAAAAATTCACCAAAGTACACTTTAGCTGCAGCAATGGTCAAAGTGTGCCTGGATGTCTAAATGAGAATATAAGCAATAATAAAATTAATTCTACATTGTAGATGTAGCATACTGTATTGCACATGCGTAAGGTTTCTTGAAGCATAATG
Source organism: Passer montanus (assembly GCF_014805655.1). Lineage (NCBI taxonomy): Eukaryota > Metazoa > Chordata > Aves > Passeriformes > Passeridae > Passer > Passer montanus. The sequence continues at coordinate 9,449,130 of NW_024367707.1, read as the reverse complement.
TGTGGGTGCATGGGTGGGAGTGCAGAAGTACATACATGCACTGACATAAAATATTCACCTATCTACAGAGCTGAATTTTTAGAAGCAATAATATTTAATACAATAATCCTATGATTCAGATGTTCTGTGCAGTCTTGGGGTGTCATTGCCCTGAAGTGCCAATGTTTCAGCTATTCAGTCTGTACACATATGCTCACAGAAATATGTACATGCAAATTTCTGATATACGTATTAAAATATTCTCTCTTGTTTCACTGTTTTTTATAATATTTTTCTTGCTTGTGGACTCCTTACAGAAATGATTAGAAGTAATGCAAGTTTTTCATAGGAGTATAAACTGAATAGGCAGGGACCCCTTTTTTCACAGAGAAGCTGAAGAAGTGTATGAAAGATGTGAAATCAGGGTACAGAGAAAGGCAGGTGATTTTTTTAAGGAGATGCTTGATGAACCTAAAATACCAAAAAAACCCAAAAAACCAACAAAAACATACAAAGGTGTTCTTGTATTTATCACTGGCAGAGTAAATTTACTATCATATGTGGAACCTACTGCCATATGATAACCACCAAGCCCAAGATTCTCTGGCAGTTAGGTGTATCAATGACAAAAACATTGAACCATCAAGTAAAAAAGAAATTAATGGAATTAATGGAGACAATGAAGCTTACAATTATACACCCTGTAGCAGCCAGGCTTTCTACAGTGTTTTTGGAGTGATTTGAGGCACCTGAAAATACAAATAAGCATTGGATTGATGGATAACTGTGATTTAGTAAGGTAATGCCACAGATCTCAGTGTGTTGCACTCCTGTAAATTAAGGTGATCTTAGTAACTTTGATGACTGCATTTCCATTGCTCTTTGATAGCAATAGCTCATGTTACGTCCCAAAGAGTGATCTTTTAGCCTCCAGTAAACCTCAAAACCTACTTTTCCATTAAGAATTATAGATTTTTTGGTGCCTTAAAGTAGAAGTTGAACTCAATGTGAGATTGTGTCCTGCAAGATTGTTAACAGTTAGCAATGAGGGAGTAAATTCTGGGTAAGTAGTGCTGTTTCTGTTGCCCTAAAATTGAAAATCATTCAATCTGACCAAAGACAATTGAATGTCTATTTTTTCCTGATTCCTGAAACGTGTTGAGTTATATGATTTCTTTTAATGCAGTTTTTTTTTTAAGCTCATCTATAGTTTAGCTCAATTTTAATACTCAAATAGAATCACAGTGAAGTAAAATGTTATGTATAGAATTTTAAACTGAGGCACAAATCTATGAAGGCCATTTAAGTATTTGCTATAACGCTATACCAGGGACAGGATTTTTTCTTAGAAAATTCCCCTTCCTTGATAAAAAGAAAAATAATGTCTCTTGTGTGTCTCTATAGTCTTTTGTCATACTAGTTTTTACTACAATTGTTACTAAATTTGCAAATGTTAAAATATTAAATCTGGGCATTCACAAGTAAATGCTCTCCACTTATTTATAACACTTGGATATGAAATAAATCAAATCTCCTGAAGTGTCCAACATGATCCAGCAAGTGGAAAAAATGGAGGAAAGTCCTCTGGCCAGACAGGCCTTTCTAAGTAATTAATTTTTTGTCTCATTTTGTGTGTTAAAACTGTAATCCAGACTGGCTGATTAGGGGTGATTACCTTTTTTCAACGTGTTTGATTAAATAACTTGATGTTCCTCTGCCTGGGCAGTATGGAGACTGACAGTGCCTGCTTCCTCCTGTGTGAGTAGTTCCTAGGACCAGGTAAGCCTGGCGCTGACAACTTTCATTATGATGAGGGAAATGTTTGGGAGAGGGCTGGTGGCTTTGATCCAGTGGTATGTGTGGTGGGATTGCTGGCTCTTCCTCCCTCTTCCACTCTTGAACTTGCTGGGCAATTTTGTCTGTAGCTGCCTAAAGAAATGAGAGACAGAGCTGGTGAAAATTAGTGGCCTACTAGAGGACAAAGAGCTTGCAAGTATCTTCATATAACCAACAAACTGGTGTTTCTGGTTTGGGTATTATTTCAGTTTCAGTAGAAAATAGGCAATCCTCTCAGGGAAATTTAAAATTGGATCTTAAGTTTGGACACTGAAGTCAAACAGCTACACTTCACAGACAAACAAGAAAACAGCCTGCATTTGCTCACTGCTCACGGCACTTCCCTTTCCCTTTCCCTTTCCCTTTCCCTTTCCCTTTCCCTTTCCCTTCCCCTTTCCCTTTCCCTCCCTGTTTAAATAAAAGAGGCTAAGAGCACCTTTAACTGATTCTACCCCAAAATGTTTTGCATAAATTGCTCAGAAAAGAAGGCAGAACTTTGCTTTCTCTGTACCTAATCCCTTGGTAGGTTGTTTTTTTTTCTCATCTGGAGTGAAATAATTGATGTCAAGGGGCATTCTTTCTACCAGCATCCTTGCCTCCCTCCTACTGCCCCATTCTAATTGCCCACATGCTGCTGCCTTCTCTCAGACTGCTACCAAGACAAGAGGAGAACCAGAACCAACCAGAAGAGAAGCTTTGAAGTATGTTGGGCATATTTTTTCCCATTCAATAGCATGTTCACCTCCTCCCTACATCTCTGCTCAGGGTCCCTTTCCAAAGGTAGCACAGATACCTTTGCATCCTGACCCTGTAATACTAATTCAGAAAAATCCAAAATGATCAAAGAGTCAAATCATTCCATGAGGAAAGTTCTTGCAAGCACAAGTGTCAGCATACACAAGGCTGGAGGCAGGAGATCCCCATTCCCATCCATTTCCTCCTGGGCACAACAAGCAGAACTGTTCCTGAGAACAGCTTCTGATTTCAAGAACTGGAAGTGATCAGATCCTAATAACAACCATGCTGTTCATACACACAGTGCTTAATTTTCTTTCTTAACTGAATCAAAGCTACTTTTGCATAGTGCAGGGTTTCATTGTAAAAGGTTCACGTTGTTCCTGAATTGTTTCCCTGTGTGTTAGAGCTTTGCTGCAATCACTGGAGATTGCCCCAGAGAAGCAGTAGGGTGAGCTCAGTCAGTGCGGTACATAGGAAAGAGCACACTAATTTATCCTTGTTCTTTTCATCTTAGATATTCTGGGCTGTAGAAATAAGATCCAAGAACTTCAAAAACATGCCTGTAAAACCTTTTGCCAGGTAAATTAAATCAGTCATTCCATGGCAGCTCTCTACAGGTGCACACGGGCACTGAAGGGAGAGCCATGTTAATTTTCTTTGTATTTGTTTGAGGACTACTTTTTATTCACTAAGGAATCCTTAACATTGTGTTCTTTTATTTTTCTGCATTTGAATGTATATCTTAATGTTGCCTTAGAGTTTTGTTCCTAATTGTAAGAGTGGGCTCATTGGTATGCTATTTGCCATTTTGGTTCCTATTTTCATTGTGAATCAGCAGCAGATATCTATATTTACAGGCTGAAAGTGAGTTATAACTCTCTCCATTATTGTAAAATATAGTTTTACCTTTTTTTTGTTTCCTCTCAGCAGCAGTAAGCTCTTTAAAACAGACTTTCTTTTTCACCATCAAAATAACACACTGTGTACACTGCAGTTATTAATCACAGCCTATCACTGAAAATACTATTTGGAGGGTGAGGCAGGTGTTCTATGTCATGTAGATATTCAGATTTCCCCCCTCTCTCATGAGTAAATACTCATTTTCAGGAAAATGCTCTGAATTGTTAATATCCGGTGTGCCAGCCTCAGAGAGGCTTTAGCAGCCAGAGTTGAGCAAGCTGGGTAAGCAGCAGGAGAGATTGTTTTTCTCCTTACTCTTGGATCAGAATTCATTCCTAAGAGAGAGTGGCTTTCTGGCAGCCTGGCTTGTGTGTCCATGGAGAGCTGTCCAGAGTGTTTGACCTTTCTTTCAGAAGTGTGCTTATAGACAAATAAAACAAGGGTTGCCTAGAATCTTTGCAGATCTGGGGGCATTGATTTCTCCTTCAGTGGTTGTCAGCTCTGCTGGGGTTGATGTCTGAGGCTGCTCCCCTCTGGTGTCAGTGTGGGAAACAGGGGTGACAGAGCCGTTCACCAAAGGGCAAAAATACATTTTAGCTCATTCAGGTCTGTGAAAGGCACTGGGCAATCCACTCTGCCCTTCCTTTCTATGAGTGCTAATTACTAATGTATGCTGCAGTAAATATTATTTACTCTTCTTCTCTCAGGGCAATTTGTAATTCATAGAGGGTTGGGAACAGCTGGAAGGCAGAGCAGCGATCCTGAAATTTTCTGAGACTAAAGTCAATGATATTTTTATGGTCATCTAATTTTCCTGGGAGTATCCTGTGTTACATTAAGTGGTTGTTATGCACTGATGAGCATGCCGAATAAATGTAGCCACTTCCCTCTGATAAATTATGGGAACAAATTTGAATGCTCATTAACGTGTATATATTAACCCTGTGTGAACATTGTAAAGAGTTCTGCAGGGTACAAAATTATCACTGTGACTTACCCTACTGTCTGGATCTAGGTTTACCACTTGGTAGGAGATCAGCCTGAATGGAAATAAATAAATTACTTCTAATAAGGGAAACTGTATTAATATAATACTAATTTAAAAGCCCATACCCAAAGGGCAGTTCCTCTCCTTCAGTATTACCACAGAGAAGATATTGAAAGAAATGACTGCATGAATCAGTATAGTAGTGAGGAAGGGCCCTGTGAGCCAGCGGCAAACTGAACCAAGTGGAAGGGTCGCCTTGCTTTATTTCAAAGGAGGCTGGGATCTTTGGGAACAGCAACCTGCTCAGGACTTTACAAGGCCATCACTTATGTTTGCTTCTTTAATATAAACGTATTTTTCCATAGCTGCATACAGAGATTTTTATTGTTGCCATAGACTGAGGTACAGTTTCTTTTGGGCAAAGGAGTATTTTTCTTCCAAGTAAATTCATCAGGTAATAGGTTTTAAATCATAATATGCAAAATAAGTCAAAAGGAGTAATTTTAAAAAGTAACTTTTGATCCAATATAGCTTTTCCCCAGGAGCTTAGATCAGATAACTGGTTGCATTAATTGGTACTCCATGTAGGAAGAGATGCTAAATACTTCTGCCTGTCAATTCACCCAGATGTACAGAATAATCCAAAAAAGTGCATGCAGTAACTGACAGGAATGAATTCTGAAAGAGCTGGCAATCATGAATAATGCAGCAAGGTAAAAAAAAAATATTGTCGTCGAGAGGTAGTTCAGAGGTTCCTCTGCTAACACCTCCTTTAAATGTATTGTTTATAAATGGAACTTTTCCTATGAGTTTCACTAAATTAGACACCAAATTATGAAGGCAAGCTTACAAAAGAGTGGTATCACATCTGTAATGTTTGAAATATAAAAACCTGGGGCCTCAAAGGAAGCTTTGCTAAAATTACGTGTTTGAAATTGTAAAACAAATATTTTCTCTGCTGTCTTTATAAGAGAGAGAGATTTGCACTGATTGGGGTATAGACATAGTAAAAGAGATGCTCCTGCACAGATTACTTTGCTTGATGAACAACCAACTGAGATCCAGTAGAAAGAATCCCAGTGGCCTCAGTGGATGCTCATGAGGGAATATTTTCATAATCCTTGTCTTAAGCATGCAATTTGAATATGTAGGTGATGCCAGAATTCCCTGAAGCTTCAATCAACACATCATTCTCTCTCATTTGACTATAGTTTTGGTAGAGTTACTATTTTTGTCTGCATACATTTCCTTTTCACCTTTGTCAGCTTAATGCCAGACTGCAAGAATAGAGGTACTGAGTGTTGCTAAATGCCCCCCAGCAATGACCACAAGCAGAAAAGTAAGAGTAAAATACTCAAGTATTTCAAGGAAATTGTGCTACCTTCCCAGCGTGGTCTCTTAGCCTCTGACAACTTACAGCTCTGAAACCAAGCTCAGAATTAGTGACCCTGTTTCAAATGCACTCAATGGGTGTTTCTACATAATGTACCCATCTGTACCAGGAATCACTGTCACCCATATCAGAATGACCTCCACAGTTTATTAGAGTTTTTGCTCTAATACTTTTGACCAGTTTCATGAGTTTGGTGGGGGTTGTTTGTTGGTTTGGCTGGTTGGTTTGTTTTGTTGTTTCCCTGTCCATATGAAGATTTATCCAGTAGTTGCTTAGTTTCCCTAAGAACTGTCAATGCCTGAAGATGTCCAGTTGAAAGCCTAGTGAGTGCTACTCGGGTGCTTTTTGTCATGTTCAGGGGTTTGTGAGGCAGGAATTCTCTCACATAGTCCATGCTGAATCTTTCTTGATGCCCCAAAATTGTCCATGTGTCATGTTCTTTTCTTTATTATAGGTAGGCAATTTCACCAGAAAAGCAGTTTAAATTTTGCATTTGTATTTCCTCTGGGTGCCTTGATTCCTACAGAATAGTTTTGGGGTAGTGTTTTGGGTGTGTTTTTTTTTTTTTTTTTTTTTTTTTTTTTTTTTTTTATATAGAAGGTGTCTTTGCGACCCTCCAGCTCAGAGAGTCATCAAGGATACATGTTGGACTACAACAAAATACAGTAGTCATTTCCCATAATGGAGTTTTCATTGTATGGGAAAAGAAGTGCCAGACTGCCATGTCCTGCCCACTATAGGAAGAAGATGAATATGTAGGTTAATCTTTAGCAAAGAAAGGTAAGCATACAAAAAAATGAAGCAAACACAGTAGCATGTACCAAGGCTCTGTGAAACACCAGCATTCATCAAGAGCAGCCCTCAGGAATGACCTGAAGTTTGGTTTTTACACAGACAAAGCATTTCTGGAGTTCTTGCATTGCTTTTCAGAGCTATATCTACCCTGCCAAATAAAAGATGACATGGTTTCAAACCAAGTCCAAGTGACAGAGAGAGGGTTTGTGTGGATGCTGTGAAGCAGTAGCCTCTTGCAGATCATGGCTGTCTTGCAGGCAGCTGTTTGGAGAAATCCATACCGGAACCAAGGGCTTAGAGAACAATTATGCTGTGTGGGCAATCAATAATCAAGCTTGGCCTTGTTTTATTTAGGGGTATAGAGGCACTCAGTGTGATCCTTCTAATAAAGAGGGACAGCTTGTAAAAGGATAAGAGAAACAGAGTGATTTCTGAGTAAATAATCTGATCTGGGGAATGATGTAAATGATGAGCAGAGGCACTTCCATGCAGCGTGAAATCATTAATGTTATGTAAGAGCTGAAAGCATTAATGTAGGGCTGGTGCACTTGTATCAGGACAAGGAGAGTGCTCTTACTCACATTTAGCATCCTTTTATTCCTGGATCTGGGGTCATTTGGGAAGATCCATCTACATAAACTGTATTTAGACTGTAATATTTTGATGTTAACTGAGCTGAAAAGGGCTCTCCTGATGAGCTCCTTCATGAAAAAAACAGACAAATCTGAATTTTGGAAGGAATAAGTGCACATGTCTTTTTGATACTATTCAGTGTCATGAAGTTGCATCTGAAATGTGACCTGAGTAAAAATGAAATCAAAATGGGCAAGAGGGTTTCTGCTTCCTCCCCTGGTGTAAAAAAGAAGATGGTGGTTTCAGTGGCTGAGAGCTCAAAGTAAAAGCAGTGCTAAGGAGGCAGGTAGTATGAGTGCCTTTCAGGCCAGCCCTTCAGATGCTGAAATAAGCTGTATTTAACATTGACTGCTTTTCAGGCTGAGATTTCTTCCCACAGTTGTTTTTTTCTTGAAGGTTAATTAACAATGATGTTTTCATAATAAAGTTCCTATTTCCTGATACAAAATCTTCACTCTTCCTGGACTAAATGGTTAAGCATAAGTTAAATAATACAAGCAAATTTGCTACTAGCTTTTAAAAGCATAGTAGATATGCCTTGTTAACTAATTGAAGAATTTCAGACATATAAAAGCACATGATTGGCACATAATGTGCAGTCAAGGGAAATACTATCCTGAGAAGCTTTCAGCAATGAGACACTGAAAGCTGCACTGTGCAAAGTTCACATAAAAGAGCTAATGGGCTTCACTAGGAGAATCCAGAGCATGCTGATCCATCACTGATGAAAACCCAGCTTGAGGCTAGCTAGGAAAATGGTGGTTATTTTTTTTCCTAGTGCAAAACATTTTGTCTTTTAGGCCTCAGAGTGCAGACTACACAACATACGAGTAAAAAGGTGTTACCTTGAAAAAGCTGAGGTTTGCACAGACCAAGTCATCGTAGATTCATCACATCACAGACTCACAGAACAGCTGGGGTACTGGAAGGGACCTTTAAGGGTCATAAATCCAACTAGGATCTTGCCCTCCATGACAACCACCCTAAAAGACTTTTTCTCCATGTCATGGTGCTCAGGGGCACTCTCTCCCAGCAGGGCACAGCCCTGGAGCAGAGGATCTGGGCAGGGAACTGAGCTAGGGAAGAATGCTGCCTGTCCGATTAGAAATCAGCACCCTTTTGATAATGGTACTCAATACAATTATTTGTGTGCTGTTTTAATTTCCTCAGCATCTCAATAACTGTCCATATTTTGACTCTCTTATGTGCTTCTTTTTTTTTTTTTTTTGGGACCCCTTAAGTAATAGAATTATTTAGGTTGGAAAAAACCTGTAAGCTGATTGAGCTGAAACAAGTCTGAGGGTATCAGGAATGTTTTTTAATATAGACTTACAGTCTTTTCTGAACACACCTGAGTGAAAACTGTGTAAACCAAAGGGAACACAGCCAAATAGGATACCTAGAACAGTGCTTATTTCAATGTAATTTTCAATCAGTGGAGCTACAGTTTCATTTCAGGGAGACAGAGATGCTGTTATTTTGGATAACTACAAATTTAGGCAAATGGAAAATGCACATGCTCTTCTGCAGATTCAGACATCTTCAAGAGACAGGCTAAGATTGTTTTCATGAATACCATTTCCTTTCAAAACAGTTGCAGTAGTTAGCTGCAAAGAACCCCTTGGGTACTTTGATTTCACTTGTTTCAGAACACAAATCAAGTATATTTAGCTAATCCTTGAAAATTCAGCTGCATTATATTCTTTTATTAGCCTCTCTAAAATGCATTTTTACTGTTACATTTTAAAGAGGATTAATATCCCTAGTATAAATCACAGTAGTCTCTTTAGTTATGGTGCATCTTAAGGTTTACAGATTCTAAATTATTTAAATGTTGTTTTATGTTGCCTAATTTATTCTGTTAGAGCTGTTGAGCGTGTAAGACTGTCATTAAGATTATTTTACTGCTTGATGCATCAGTTACAAATCTTTTTGAACATCTGTTTCTTTCTCAATTATTATCCAAAATCTCAACCAGTCCTTTTCTTTTTCTTAAATGTTTGAGAACAACTGTAGACAGATGTAAAATACTGAAAAATCAGGTTGTTACAAAAATTTATTTGATAATAACCAACAGCAAGTGCATTCTCTGTATGCCACTGATAAATTGGAAATGCTAGCAAGCCCTATTCTGCCTTCGAGAACCTGAATGTGAGCTGTCATGTGAACATATCCGGAATTCCTAGATATCTTTTGTCTATGCTGTCATTCTGCTACATACATTTTTCTACAATTTTTTTTTCTCATCTGATGTGGATTACATGGGACATTCTCACTTCCAGAAAAGACTATTAAGGTAGCTCTTCAGGTATTACCCTCTTTTGCAAAATACAATTGGGGTTGATCTGTGAAACTCTCAGCAGAGGTCTCTTCTCTCCCACATGTGCCCTGTTTACTCTGAATCACAACTTCCACTCCGAGTGAGCTGCAGAGGCTTGGCACAGAACTGCCAGGAGACCAGTGAGCCGGCGTTTCCCAGGGAAAACGAGGACATGCATGTTTTCCTTTAGATGGGGATTTTAAAGCCATTGCAAGTGGCTTACATATAATTCCTTGGATTTATTTAAAAAGTTGGTTTTAATAGGTGAGTGGGGTTACAGCAAGAATGAGGAATCTAGTCACAGTTTAGCCACTGATCTTTTGGATGATCTCTTAATAGTCACGTGCCGGGATTTTCAGAAAGGGACTGGAATTTGGGTGTCCCAGTTTAGAGTCCCATTTCTGATTTTTATTTAATTTACTTTTCATTTATTTAGGAGGAACATTTAAAAATTCTGCCTGGTTATTTTAGGTGGAAACAAAAAATAATTCCTTTCAAACAAGCTAAGGGCATCTTAGCCCAGGCTTTTGATGTAGGAAAATACTTTTAAATTCCCTTTCTATTGTTTTCTTATCCATATTTTGGATACAGCAATATTAATCACAAAAAACTTTTGCATTTCTATTAAGGATATATAGCTCTGCTCCATCTGAAATCACTATAAAGCTGTGAAAGCTAAAAATCAGGCGTTCCTATCTTTTGAGGCTACAGTCAAGTGTTTGTACGTGAATTTGCATTTTGAACCCATGCATGTTTCAAACTGGTTTGCAGCATGCTGAGAGTGGGGGCAGATATGAGAGTTGTCTTAAGGACAGCTTTTCAGTGTGCCAACTGGATGCTCTTCCAAAGAGACTGCTCATGAGCACCCATTTGACTGCACTTTGCTGGCAGAAGGGAAAGGAACATCACAAACCCTTCATCTCACGTGTGGGCCAGTGCTGAGCATTCAAGTGCCCATGAAGAGAGAGAGGGGGATGTAATCACTGCACTTGTGTCTCTTTGCCAGCCTTACGTTCCTACAATCTCTCCCAGGGAAATGATTCACTTCTGACCGCTCTAGCACAGCCTGGCAGGGCAGTGCAGCAGTGACTCCTGAGGGCACATCAGCCCCACAGAGACATGAACCTCAGGAATGGCAGGGTTCCGTTTCACTGACCTCCTGGGTGCATCCTGATCTTTGTGTTCAAAAAACTTCAGCAGAAATTCAATCAAACAGGCAGGGACTTTACTTTTATTTTAAACTGCAATAGAGAAAAGGAGAAAACTCCACCAAGATCTTAATGTAGGATTATTTCCTGTAGCCATCTCACCTACACATCATACATCTATATATTCCTTGTGAATAATTGCAGTCTAAAGAAGGATTGAGAACTCTGTGATGGGTTTGTTAATTCTCAAATTCAGAGACCCCTTAGGTCTAGGTGGGGATTACCTGTTTGGGGGAGATGGACTTAACCCATAAGATCAGTGAAGGCAGCTGTGCAACAGTGAAAAGTGGAAACCTAAAACTGGGATTTGCTGTTTGAAGTTAAGATTTAGGAAGTATCAAGGAATGTAGGGTATTTGGGATCCTTGCTGGAATGTGGAGGGAAGCAGAGACAACTGAGGACAAAAGTAGGGAGCTCAGGTGACCTGACAGATAAGTAGTTCTCCATGATAGGATTTTACATTTCTTTGTACTGTCACCTGCTGCTCACCATCAGAGATGCTCCTGATTGGATCAACAGTCTACCTGCAAACCAGCTCTGCTGGCTAGACAGGCAAATCTGCCCTGACTCGGACACCTTCCAGCAGTCCCTTCAGTAGGACTGATGTTGTTTAATTCAGATTCCAATGAAATGCAATTTGTGTGTGAATGTGTATGCATGAGGATATAAATCAGACACAAATTACTGAGTTCACTTGCTCTCCACCATAGAAGAAGATATTTGAAAAGGTGTGAGGAAACAAGGAGCTGTATTTATAGTACAACATTGCAACATTGTATAAAGTAATTAATTAGAACAATTGAGAGATCTTACAATTTTTGTGGTTTTTTTCTTTTTTAAACTGACAAGCAGAAATCAGTAAGGAGCTGATGTGAGTTAATTGAATTAAAATGAATTTTACAAAAGGCAGTAACAACCTGCTTAAGTGTTACCATAACTTTTGATATTTAAATATATGATCCTTATCAGACAGCTTTGATTAGCCTTTAAGCAAATCTAAATTTTGTTTTAATCAAAGTTATAATGTTAACTGCTTATTTCACAGTTTGCTTGTGGTGTATTAGCAGTAATTTTTTATGTAATGTAAAAAAAAAAGATTAAATGCTTTCTAGAAGGATGACTATTTTAGAATTATTTATAATTTAATATAAATTATATATGATGGATAATTGTATTTATTTATAATTATGAAACATTATCTAGTTTAATACAGATAGATTAATTATTATATAATTACCTCCCTTCTTGTAAACTGTAGCTTCAATGGTGAGGTTCACTAATTCAATATTTAAAATGGTTTAATGCAACTTCTGATATAAGAGCTTGTTTTTTCCTCTTCTCTTACTTCCCAGCCTCATATTTATTGGAGTATTATATTTGATACATCTTTGTCAATGAAGGCGAAGTCAAGAATGATTTAGTTATAAAAGCAGTTTGTGGTTATCTGTGGGTGTGTGTTTGACACTTTGGATTCATCTTTTCCTGTCTTCTGAGAAACTTCTCGGATCTTTATCTTTGCAATGGGTAATTTACCTGGATTTGAGGGCCAGGCATAGAGGTATATTCCTTATCATATAATATTAGGAATGTCAGAGATATTTTCAATTCAAGCCTTGTAGGTAAAGACAGATATCTTGCAACCTGAGCCTTTTTTTTCCTGGGAAGTCAACACAGAAATTGGAAGATAAGATGTGATGTGTCTGGGGTAGCCACATTAATTCTTGCAGCACTGCATGAAACACAGAGTTACACATTACACAGGGGTACAGACTCAGGACAGTACATGACACAGACTTGTACCAAGGGAGCTCCTAAGACAAGGGCAAGGGCATTCCCCAGTAGGAATTCCCCATTTTCTCATTTTCTCCACCAGCAGGGAATGGTGTCCCCTACTTTAGGGGACAGAGGATGCTGGCTGGCTGCATCTTTTGACAAGTCAACAGCTACAAATTGTATACTGGTCTGACCAATAAGGATTATGTATGTATTAGAAGAAAAGCAGGGCTTCCATCCAGCTGAAAACTGTCTTTATTTTTTTCTTCCCTTGCAGCATCAATGTCTTTATTCAAATGTTGATTAAATTATCTGTTGTCTAAATAAGAGAAGTTAAGGATGCACACTAAGGACAATGAAACCATCACCCCTTTTCCAAATAGGAAGCAGTCTGCTGTTCACTGAATGCTCTTAAGTGTTTATTCAAATGTTGATTAAATTATATGTTGTCTAAATAAGAGAAGTTAAAGATGCACACTAAGGACAATGAAACAATCTCCAGCAGTCTGCTGTTCACTGAATGCTCTTAAGTCCATGCCACCATTTCATGGCTTCATTGAGGTGTGGGATTCCACCAGATGAGCTCTGAATGCAAATGAGGAAGCCTAGACCTTGGTGTCATCTGCCACCATGGATCTATTGCATCTCCTTTGGAAAGTCTTAAGCAACTGCAATGCATTCCTTGTGCTCCTATAAACTCCTTTAGTTTATTATCTCTTATAACTTGTCAGTCATGGCTAATGATGTAGTAGATGCAGTGGAAAATGGATGTCAGTCCTTGGAAGAGCATCATTAAGCCATTAAATCAGGGGTGTGTCTCTCCTTTACATTCCCTATGAATCTATATTAGAAATATAGAAATCTCTTGTAGATGAGTAAGAAGAAACAGAGTTTGTACCAAGATTTTTATAATTGCACTCAGAATTTATAATAAATGTGCCTTTTTAAAGAAAAGCTTGTGGAACAATTTCAGTTTTGAGGTAAAGGGGCAGGGTGAGGGTGACCTATGAACGTGTGTGTGTGTGTGTGTGTGTGTGTGTGTGTGTTTTACCACAAATAATTTAATTCTAAACAGATTAGTAGATCATATTGCTCTGTAAGTAACTAAAGGGGTGAAGGAGTGAACTCTAGGGCACCATTTTTAGAGCATTTGTTATTTCCCAATACTCTGCTAGGGGTGAGTGATGGGGGAGGCAGGTGTGTGTTGGTTGGATTTGGAGGAATTCTTTCTAATGAAGCTAAGTGACATGATAGGTTAAGTACAATGAAATTACATGACACTCACCCTTTCTCTTAATAAATAATCATTAATAAATGACAAGACAATTTAAATGCTGTTGCCATACAATAGGAGCTAACATGGCTCATGATTAGTCATAAGAAGGAACAATTAATTTCCCACTATTTTTTACTAGTTTACATGAAGTTCCCATATTTCTGTGATTTCAGGTAGTTAAAAGTCAAGCGCTTTAAAGGAGTTCCTTTACTGAGCAAAAGTTTTGATAATTTTTTTTTAAGGAACCCTTAAAATGACTATTGCAGGTTTTCTTAACATGTCTCCACCCAATCCCCCATTAAATCATTGTTAGGTCTTCTATTTATTCTCACAGACTAAAAAATTATGTTAAATTAAGGTGAAGATGGAGTTATGCTGCACTTGTTAAAATCTGCAGGACTACATGTAAACCGACACAATGAAATGACTACTTTAGGCTTCTTCATATTTTTTTTAAAGTCTTTTACAAGAAACCATAATTGGCTGAGATGATTGCATGCTTTTTTTTTTTTGCAGTCTGTAGAAAGAAACAGCGATGTTTCAGAAGTGCTGACTGAAAATAATACAGGGTTTTACTTGTCTACTAATTTGTATCCTTGGCTTTCGTAGTCCTTCTCCTTGTAATTTGCACAGCATGGTGTGTTTTGAGGCAATTACAGCACCAGTTCTAGAACAGCTTTCTCTCCTTGACTGGACATAATGCTGGAAACAGGGAAACAGATTTTTTCTTTAACCTGAAGAAAATTAAGGTCCTTTTTTAAGAAAGCAACTAAACATACACAACATATGTTTGTGACTGAGAAAGAGTGACATAGCTCAGACCTGTGAAATATTTAGGCATTTGAATGTATTCAGGTTTAAATAGGCAAATATTTGCGTGTTACATTAATAAAGGAGAAGACATTCCCCTGGATTATCAGTATAGTCTCAACAATGTAAGGCATAGCACAGCAATAAAACACACGCATGAAACACCTTTGGAGAAAACATTTTTACTCTCATCCATGACACTTCCCTTGTTTTCTTTTTAATTTTATCTTTAAAATTAGTGCTGTTTTCCAGCCAGCTCATGAAAGGGATTAATAGAAATTCTTCAATGAAAGCAAGTTTAACCCTACCTTTCCCCTGAAAATCCAGACCAAAACAAAACTAATTATCCCAAAAATAAAACCAAAGCAGTAATTTGTTCATTTTCTGGTGGACAGTAGAAAATTAATATCTCAGTTGGGTACAGCATGGACCCTTTGGAGAGTAGGGAGTCAGTAATCTGTCCAGGTAGGCCATTTTAACACAGGATTTGATCAAAATGTTAACATTCATAGCAGCCTTTCAGTATTTCTAGGGAGACTACAAGAAAGTTAAGGACATTTTGGTGTGGCCTGTTGCAATAGGACAAGCGGTAATGGTTTTAAATTAAAACTTGGTCAATTTAGATTAGGGATAAGGAAGAAAAGGAGAGTGGTCAAACAGTGGAATAGGTTGCCCACAGGGACAGTAGATGCCCCATTCCTGGAAGTGTTGAATGTTGAAGGAACATCAGACTCTAAGGTACACACTCTGCAAGTTCAGCATCAATTCAGATCTAGATAGAACCCCTGCAAGGGTCTCTCTTGTAGCAGGTCCTTGCATACACAGCGTTAAACTTGGCTAAGGATAAAAATTATAGTCAGTATCTATGGAGAACAGATGAAAATTGAAACTGCCATGATACTTTTTGGCAAGAACAGACTAACATGGGGATTTTTCATCTACATGGGCATGAATGTGGATGATGAAATATGAATCTGCCAGGAAGAGATTCTCCCTCTGAAATAAGAGTAGAACAGTTTAAAAAAGCAGTGGAATTACCTCCTGCATATGTTTACCTCTGTTTTATTTCTACCTCTGGTTTAGAATTTGTAAAGCCCTAAATTAATTATACTTTACTTCATTGTTTATACAATGTTTACATATTGTTTACACTTGTTTCAGTTGAGTCAGAATAATCTCAAAACAGTCTTGAGGGCAGAGCGTGCCATACCAGTGTTCAGCAAATGCTGCCGTCTCTTTTTGCACCTTAATGCAAAGACTGAACTTCACCCAACCTGTCAGACCAGCTTTATTCTCTTTGCTTGGCTGGAGCCAGTACAGCTTTACTGAGTTTTAGGGAATAAAGCAATCCAGACTTTCTTCTGGAAGCTGTCAGCTCTGCCCAGAAAATTTGCAGGTGTTCCTGATAAACTGTGTATAATGCTGCAGATTGAGGGATACCATCTTTCAGGCATTCTTCCTCCCAGTTACACCAATATGAGAACTCTGCAAGCAATTGCCATTCTTTACTTCCACATTTCTCAAAATGATTACAAGAAGTCCATGATACCCAGTTATTCTCACTTAGTGCCTTTTTTTTCATCTCTTCTTTAGACCTTTTGACCTACCTCTCCTGCAGGAAATTTTACAATCAACTTCCTAATGTTCTTGACAAATCTATTATTAAATAGACACTAATCAAATTGCAAATTACAAAAAGATGATATTATGTTCTATTAGTGGTTTCTAATGGAAATAAAAGCTACAATATAAAACTAATAAAGGTCAGTTGACATACCAAGTATGGCAATTAAAACCATAATCAATCAGCAACTGTTACCATTTTCAGTTTGCAGAGCCATTGCAATGAGCTCTACACATCAGTGCAATATTCCAGATTGTTTTTTCTCTTTTTCACACCAAATATGCCACCAGAATATTCTACACACCCCCTGACATTTTGCAGAGCAGTTTCTGCTACCAATTCAATTACATTTTTTAACAAGGCATTTGATGTTTTTTGGAATTTGGAAGACCTGCTTGACCTGTGACATTTCAGTTCAGAGTAGGTCTTGCTTTCCAACAGAGTAATCATCCACTTAGTCCAGTACTTGGGCTGAGTGCACCCTCAGTGGGTTTGCAGCTGACCCCAGGCTGAATGGGGCAGCTGACATGCCTGAAGGGTGGGATACCATCCTGTGGGACCTTGGCAGGCTTAAGGAGTGGGCCCATGGGAGATTCATGAAGTTCAACAAGGTCAAGTGCAAGGTCCTACAACTAAGCTGGGGAATCCCCAGTATCCATACAGGCTAAGGGATTAAAGAGTTGATAAAGGCCCCCCAGAGAAGGATTTAGGGGTAGTAACAAAAGAAATATTGCACATGAGCTGGCAATGTGTGCTTGCAGCCCAGAAAGCCAACCACAGCCTGGGCTGCATGGCCACAGGCTGAGAGAGGGGCTGTGTCCCTGTGCTCTGCTCTTGTGAGACCCCACCTGGAGTGTGTGTCCAGCTCTGGGGTGCCCAGCACAGGAAAGACATCAGTCTGCCGGAGCAGGTCCACAGGAAGACCATGAAGATGTTCCTCTGTACACAAGTGCTGAGAGAGTTGGGATTGTCTGTAAAAGAGAAGATCTGGGGCAGGTTCACAAGAAGACCATGAAGATGTTCCTCTGTACACAAGTGCTGAGAGAGTTGGGATTGTCTGTAAAAGAGAAGATCTGGGGAGATTTTTTGCAGTATACTAATATATAAAAAGAGGTTATAAGAATATAGGGACTTTTTATCAAGGCCTGTGTTGTCAGGACAAGGGGACAAAGGTTTTAAACTGGAAGAGGGTAGATTTAAAAAAATTGTGCCCAGAAAAAACTGTGGATGTCCCATCACTGGAAGTGTTCCAAGCCAGGGAGAATGCAGCTTAAAGCAGTCTTGTAAAAAAAAGTACCCATGGAAAGAGAGTGGACTAAATGATTTTTAAACATCCTTTCCAACCCAAACTATTCTCTGTTTCCATGACTCTAGACTTTCCACATGTGTTTGTACCTATCACTAAGGAGTAGGTATCATTTTAGTATTAAGGTAGCTGAATGAAAAGTATTCTGGGACTGCTGTACAGCAATGAAAATTATCTGAAAGGTATAAACCCCTTTTATTTCCATGAATATTGAATGTTAACATAGGTTAAAGTAAGCAACACAGCTAAAGACTTATAAGTTTAAAAGGTATGTTCATAATTATAAAGAAATAAATTATTTTTAAAAATAATATTTTAAAAAGTGTTGTTATGCCAGAAGAAGAAAATACTTTTTCAAAACTTGGGAAGTCTTTCTCAACTATGCATTACTCTGTAACTTCATGCCAACAACATAATTAAGATTTGTTCTTCCAGATGTAATGAGGTGGAATAAGTTTCTTTTGCTGTACGGACAGACTCAAACACGTTCAATTTCAATGAGCTTTGACTGTTTCATGCTGTTGTGTAAGAGCATGGCAATCTCTTACACCTATGCTTTGCAGCTTGATGGAGCTCACAAGAACCAAACACAACTCCTGTATTTTGATGATGACAGTTCAATCCTTTATGCTGAAAGTGCACCACATACCTGTCTGCACAGCACAGGGACATTCTTTAGCAGTTGTGCTGTCAGTGCCTCTGGGATGTTCATAAAGAGTAAATCACTGAGAGAGTTAATAATGGCATATGAGCAAAGGTTATACTTGAACTGGAGTTCTAAAACTAATGCAGATTGTGTCTTAAAAAACTGTATACAAAAAATAATCAACTCAATGAATCTTCACAACAGATACTTCTTGTGTTTTAATCAAGTGTGTATGACTCTCTGAGTCACAAAGATCTTTCCTATCCTTGAGGATACCTAGAATGCTTTTTCCAAGGCAAGCAGAGAGGGTTATGTTGGTCTGCAATCTTGCTGTAAAATGAACAAAGACAAGTTGCAAGCCACTAATACATCCTCTACCTGAGGAGAGAGACAAGCTTACTGGAAAATATGCTTCAGCTGGGAGACAGCACAAAAATATAAGCATGGAACAAATGTGTAAGTTACTGATGTTTGAGTTCTTTGTAGAGCTCTGTTAACAACTTTCAGTAGTGGCTACCATGCACACGTGAAGCCTTTACTGTTTGTACTTTATGAAATTTGCACATCTTCCTTTTAATCAAAACATGAAGCACAGAGGGGATCCATGCTGCAATACTGCAGCTGCAGCCCACTTCTATTTTGGAGGAAAGGATAGGAAAAAAGAAGAAAAGTAGTGATCAGTTTTTTGTTGTCAGGTCTTTGTGAGAGTTTCGATGGGAAACAGAACTCTGGGCAACCACATTATTTCGCCTAAATTCGTCCTTGTGGTTTCAGTCAGTCAGAGTTGATATTGCTGTGCTCTGCCGTTGAAGTGCACAGCTGAGCAGCTGCTCCCTCTCAACACAAAGGAGGCTGCACTTCAGGACGTGTTCAAGTGATTTCTGATTTTAAAGCTTTTTGGGTTTCTTCAGACTAAAAGGCATTTTTACCACTTCTGCAGCTACTGGTGCACAGGGAACAGACAAAAAGTTCCCTGGAGTTGGTACAGATGAAACTTGAAGTTAAATAGAACTTCGGTAGCTCTGGAGGTTTTTCATTCTTCTTTTAATCTGTGTTTAATCTATAGTCTGTAATGGCCAAGGCTTATACATAATTCTCCTTAGGGCCTGCTCCTAGTGTAATTAGTGACAAAACCTGACTTTAATTAATGAGGAGGATAACGCTTCAGGGATGGCCATGCAGAAGAACTGTTCAGCCTAATGAATTGATTTCCATTGAATTGGCTATAAATATAATATCATTAATAATGAATTGGTTCATTGCAAGGATACCAGAAGACACTAGAAATTAGCAGATATTACTTTTTTTCCGCAGAAGCAAGTTCGAAGGGAAATAACCTTTATATTGCCCATTATAAATTCTGCCAGCATCGTTAGACAACATACAAGGAAATAACCCCAGTATGTTCCCTAACAATGTTGGCAGAATTTATAATGGACAATGTAGGCCTGTCTTGGGCAGAGATAAGGAGGCAGTGGTTTATAGCTGTGATGCCTCCAGGTACAGTTAAAGCAAAGGTCCTGAAAACTGATCACTCATGCCACAGAAGAAACAGCTGAAGGATCTTCAGATATTCTTGCAGACACTGCATCCTCCTGAAAATCATCCCTGCAAATGTAAGGAGTAGGTAAATGATGAAGAGATCATCAACAGAAACAGCATTAAAACTTTTTGTTCACCAAAAGTATTTTTTTGATGAGGAGGCTGGAGCTGGCACCAAGCAGATAATTTCAACACTTCCACTGCTCTACACTTGGAAAGGGATTAAAAAAATGCCACACTGCCACCAGTGTGGCAGTTCCCTTTTGGGAAATGAACATCCTTAATGCATTGTTCTTTAGAGGTCATGATTTTTCATACCTTAGTTTTCTTGTTTTGTAGACTATGTTCTTTCTAATCATACCCAGAAATCTGTAGATGTCTTCATTTGTGTACAGTCTTCTAATGAGGAATAGAAAAGACCCCAAAACAATTGGATGGGAAAAAGTAAAAATTACCATTTTGATTCTCATACATATTCTGTGAGCAGCACCCAAACCTGATTCATCATGTATTCTCTTGCAAATGAGCTATGTTTGAAAAGCTCAAGCCTTGGGAAGTTCAGAGGGCTGGAGCTTCCTCTTCCTAGCACAGAGATGACAGAAAGTTTGTTTTACATTTGCACAGCTCGAGGAATGCGCCAGTTACAGATGGGGAAGGATTATTTCTAGCCGCTCTTATGAACTTTGTTTTCCAGATCAATGGGAAGCCCAAGATACTTTACATAAGTGCTAATGTGGAGGTGTTTGCATATAAGCTTATTTTACAGAAATTATGAGCTGGTGTTGTGCTATCCCAGTGTAATTTTACAGAAATTATGAGCTGGTGTTGTGCTATCCCAGTGTAACACACTCACTGCCACAGCAGTCCAGTAATGCTCTCTTGGCTTCCTCCTTCATTACAAGTCTCAAAACACATGCCCTTAGAATTGCATGTCCATATTCCTGATAATATCTTCCACATTTTCAAGCCTAAATACTGGTTTCTTGTATGGAAAGGACTAATTCTATGAAGTGTATAAAAATGCACAACCCCAGTGAATTCCTCTGGATATGGTAAGTGACAAACATTCATGAAAATCAGAACCCCTCATTCAGATGTTTTAAAAATAACCTAACTATTTAATATCTAAGCATGCTTGTTAAAAATGTCATTTAAATGTGTCTCTTTGTAAGCATTTTAGAGAAAAAAAAGATGAGTTTGATTTTTCAAACATGGTTTCCAAGTGGACCTATCTTAGCTGAGTCTGCAGTTCTGTACCAGAAAGAAAATGCACAAAGGTTTAGCAAAGGAGAAAAAATATGCCTTTAAATATGGAAGTCCAATTAAATACCCTGGGCTCCAGTTGCTTTTAACAACTGAGAAAAATAAGGAAGAAAAATAGGTTGATTTTCATGTATTTGTTTTGATTTAGGGAAGAAAAAAGAAGCATCCATCCAAGGATCTACATTTTTGCTATCATTAACCACACAATAAACACATTCTCACTACATTAAACAATCACTTCAACAGGAACTAAGCCGGCCAGCCAGCTACCTACAGGGAGTCCTGGGGGACAGATGAAGGAAAAATAAATACCTGTGAATACTCTGGGAAAACAGTAAATCTCCACTTTTCAGTAGCACAGCACTCCCGCTTCTAGCCAACATGAAGGGCAAAAAGCTCAGTCAGTCTTATACACTCATTATGATACAAGATGGAATATTCCCTGGCCTGATTATTTTGCCAAGTTAAGTGGACAGTGTTATTTTGGGTGGCAAAGAGAACTTTCTGCTTTGGAAGGAAAAAGAGAGCCTGGCTGATGATGCTAACAGATCAAAGGTGGGGGATGTGTGGATTCACTGAGCTGTGGAAAAAAACTCCAGTATGCAGAACCAAGGGTGTTCAGCAGACATCTGCTTCAGGACCCAAGAAAAGGATGTACACAAGCAATGGGTTGCATTTTTAATTCAATTCTTGCATATGTGAGTAGGTCTTCAGGCATTATATAGTGTACTGAATGTATTCATAATACCATACATAACAATGCAAATTAAATGTTTATCTTACCAAAATGTGTCAATGATCGAAGGGTACAATCTAATGTGTCTGGAACTAATTAGTGCTGAACGCTGCAGCAGGAAGGCAGAAATGCCATGCACAGTTAAGTATGCAACTCCACACTGCGGGGGAAAACTCTGCCTCGTCACAGAGCATGATCAATACATGTCAAAGGCACCAAGAGTGATGAGGTTTTCTGCAGCTGCAAAATACGTCCTCACATTCTTCAATTTTTTGCTACTGAGATTGGCACACCAAGGTACGTAGTGTCAGGGAAATGCACCTTCAGTCTTCTGTGCAATAAAGACACAAATCTATGGATTGTTTTTTTCTTTCTGGTCACAGTATTTTGAAACTGAAGATATTCACAAATAAACCTCTTAGTTTAGAAAGGAAATAATTACAGCTGTAAGAACAATTCTTAGCCTTATGATAGAATTCTTCAAAGATTCTATAGTAACAAAAGAAAAAACCCAAACATTTTCATATATTTCTTTTCGCATTTGTAAGTTTTATGAGTTTTATGATAGGGTTTCATTATGGGAAGCAATTTTTGGATGTTAATTCTCTGCTCATCTGTCTCCCCAGGCCCCTCAGACATTAATTAAACTTTTATAGCCATTCAAACTAACATCTAAACATTCCAACTCAGAGCTGCTTAAGTACAGCCTCAGGCTATATCTGGCCCAAATCCACCAGAATGGCTATGTGCCCAATCCTCTGTTCCAGCTATTGACTGTTCTTGACCCCTTTTCCCTTTACTTTTATCATCTATTATCTTAAGGGAACTTATTCTGCCCTGGTTCTATTTTGTCCAATGACATAACAATTTCTTATTTTTTCTGTACCCCTCCCATCTGTGGCCAGCAAATATTCTTACCAGAAACACTTTCAGAGCCTTGAAATACCTTGACAGTTTGACTTTATTGAAGTTACACAGCGGGTGATGGTGATGGTTGTTTGAGCTTGTGCTTCCAGATGGCATGAGATCAATACATGGGATGTGACTCACAGCTAACTGGATATTTGGCCTTTGAAGTGAAGTGTTGCAGCTCCTTAGTAAGTGTTCCAAGCCTTACAGTTCTGAAGGGAACTGCTTGCTGATATTTGGTGAGGGAGACTTACAAAGTGTCAGAGCTGAAGAACATTTGGGCTGAGGTTTGCTGTTTGAGCCTTCAGCTCATCCGTATCTCCTGGAGTGTTTTATACTTCCAGCATCCAGGTGTGCCAAGACTTACACAGATGTCTCAGCTCCCATTAGCATCAGTGGAGTTTTAGAGAGTGATCCAGTGAATTTTGGGTAAGAAAAACAGTTATTCAGATGTCACTGACCATGGGAACAACATATCCATTGAATTTATTTTGACCTTAGACAAGCAACACCTACCTGGGGACAGCTATGTTGCAGACAGAAAAAATTGTAAGCTTTTTTGCACACAGATATGCAAATCTTCCAACACATGACAGATTAATGAAAAATATTCTTAATTGGAAACCCAAGAGTGTTTTCCAATCCACAGAGTCCTCAACTATTTGGGTAATGTTTTCTAGACATATGGTTAGCTGTGACGTTTTTTGCCAGTTGAACATTACAGAATCCTTCAGATGTAGTAACCCACTCAGGAAAATGTATAGGAGCAAAATAATATTACTCTCTGGGACAAAACCAAGTTTTATTAGTGGCTAGTTCAGGTTTGTGAAAGGAAGCATACCACTTCATGTGAAAAGAAGACACCGTCTGGCCACCAGTGGATTCCAACAGGAATAGCAAGGCTGTTATGATAGCCTTAGGAGTCATTTGTCCAAGAGTATTTCTGATTTTAGCAAATATTAAAGAGGGTGTTTCCATTTACGTTGCTTTGCTTTTGTCTAGTTTTCTAAATCCTGTTTTGGATGTGGCACAAGTGTTCCTTGTTTAACTGTTTCTCTTACAAGAAAACTTCACCCTGTTTTCTTTACATATCAAAATGTTTCTTAAACTGTAAATCAGTATAATAGATGACTGTATCCATGACAGTAGATTTCTGAGGAGGACATCAGCTCTTAGCAATATTTAGCAGTGAGACTTCAGTCAGCTGTACGACGAGGTCTGGCATCCCCCAACAGCACGATGAGGCTGGGCCAGGGAGTGGGAAGCCCAAGGAAGAAGAGGGTCTTGTGCCTGAAGGTCCATCTGCTTTAACTCTGATAGGAAGACAAGTAAAATGTCAGTCTGCATTTTAGCAACTATATTTAGAGAAATATTTATGATTGCCATGTAAATCATATAAAGCAAAGTCTTAGGTATTTAGCAGTTATAGAGAATTAGGAATCCTGGCTGAAAATTTGAATTCCAATGGCTCGTTGTCTTTGCCCTTTTAAATCAGTTCAAATGCCTGCCAGAAGTTAACAAATATCTGGTACTTGGTACTGCAGGAGTGTTACTATGCTAAAGTTAACAATGGTAATTTTGATTGCTCTTCCGGTGTGTAACTATGCAATCATTACACTTCATTAATCACATTCAATAGAAGTGCAGTTCTATTTACTAGTTCAGGCTGGGAAACTTTCACAGTTCCCCTCTTCAGAGATTATTCCTATCCCCAAAAGCACTATTACCCTTTTACTCTAGGCTGTTACCAAAGCAAGAAATCTCAATTTTAATGTTTTGTATTTACATTAACAGTTATTAGATGTGGCAAGCAACTATTCCAGTATTTTTTAAAACCCAATATTGCAAACTGTTTATACAGAAAGCTAATAGTTATGATTATGTTTATTGCTCAATCTGCATTCAGAAAAGCTGAAAGAAATGAGGGGAGAATGCCTTTGTGAGAAACCTACTGTCCAAGTCTGTGAAACCTACTGCCTGTGGGCAGCTCTGCCTAAAGGCTTGTTACTGAATCCTGTTTTCTAACCAAGAACAGGATATTCAATTTATAGTGTAAATATACTGGGGCAGAAAGAACTGATTATTAAGTTCAGTCTTCTGTTTAGAAGGGAAGTCAAAAGGTCTTTACCTACAATATGCAATTTTTCTGAGAGTTGATAATTAATTCTGGATCCTGACACTTTGCAGTTTTGATATATTAAAAAAGCTGTTAGATAAATCTGGCAGATCTCAAAGAAAATTAATTAAGAAAGAACATTATAATATTCTACCTGTTTCTGGTAAAGATATGTGAAGTTATAAAGAGAATGCTGAAAGAATTTCCCCTCCCTTCTAATCCTTATTCATATTTTTTCTGAAGATTAATTATGAAAAATCTACCAGAGACTCATTAAGTGCCAAAAGAAATGGCATATATGTTAATATCCCTCTAGGAGCCATGGCTATGGCTCCAGGAAATGAATTTATAATTCATGCAAATATAGTTTAAATTCCTTAGTGTTTGTTCCTGGATGTTACAGGACAGGCTCTAAATATCAGAACTTGCAAAAACTATGCAATAAATAAGATCAAGCTGTTCCTTGCACTAGAGAACTAGTATAGAAACTGGGTTTTTTTTCTCTGCTTTCTTCTGTCATCTTCATCTTGCTTAAAATACACAGCAAGAGCTCTGCCAATTGGGATGTAAAATGTCTTCTTGATTGTAGCATATAATTAAATCTTCCCTTTCAGCTTTTTCTCCACATCAGTTTATAAAGGATCTACTTGAATTTGAGGCAAAAAAAAAAAGACATCTGGCTTCATGGTTTTGTGTGGGCTGATTTAGTTATATTCCTTTTTTAAATATATATATTTGCACTGAGTCAAACCTAAAATAATGCACAGTCCTTACCCACTGGAATATATTCCTACATACTGAGAGGTGAAATAAATTCTGCCATGATCACTGAAAATATGCCAGAACTATTATTGCACATTGCACTACTTTGGCCCATTACCAAAAAGATTGAAGTGCTACACAAAATGTGCCCCCTCCCAAACCCCAAACCAAATACCAGATCTTCAACACCAAAAATTTAAAACACTCCAAAACCTTCTCTTCCAGGTCCAGCTTGTGACTTTAGTTAAAAAATTAAAACAGATGAGGACTACTACTACAGCATGTTGTATGAGAGAGAGAGTGTTTGCAAAAAAACCCTGCCTATTTTTCTAGAGCATGCCAGAACTATAGGTTTCAAAGTACTGCAAACATTTTTGCTGGGTCAACATCATCACAGACATGCATTTACAGTGTCCTTGATAAGAGTCACAAGGCTGCTTTACAGTGAAGCTCATTAAAAATGATCAATATTCAAAAAATTTTGAAAGAAGCTGCAAACATATTTATTTGATGTAGTTTTACATGCTAGAAAATACTGCAGTTTTAAAATAGTGGTGGAAAGTTTAAAACTCAAATGATATAATTAGAAAACTGCATGAGTTTTTAATGTCTAGAGAGGGCAAACAAAGCAGCTAATCGTGGTGGTGAAAGAAATCCATAAATCATGGGTGGTGGAGCTGACAGGGTGAGCTGTAATGCAGCTGTCCTCACAGCACACTGGGATGGAGGGGGCTCCCTCGCTGGCCATTGAGCTGTCCCACTAACAGAGCAGCACTTGGAGTACTTGAGAAGGATCTGGTTTATCCTAAATCCATTTCCCAGAGTGAAATAAAAATAAATTAGAAGGTTTAACACTGCGTTTCAAAGATGGTTGTGCTTTAAGTCTGTCAAACCTTGGTGAGCACCAGTCTGGACTGTGTGAATTTTGTTGCTTGGCAAACACTGGATGTTTTGCCAAGTGATAAACTGGATCTTTCAACAGCCTTTCTAAACTGTTGGGATTGGGATTGCAGTCCCTCCAATTATCAAGGCTGGCTCCTCTGCCTCGACTGTGCTGTACTCAGAACCTCTGCCATCTCTGTGGTGCAGCATCACTTCATCCCATAGGGATCTGCTAGGCTTGAGACACCTGAGGGATTCACTTGTGAGTACCTTGTAGCTGTGAGTATAGGCTTTGAACTGCTTTTGAGAGAGATAATGAAGAAAACTCTGTTGAGCAGCATCATGTAAGGTTCTTGATGATAGAGAAACTTGTCAAACCCCAAACAAGCTCTGAAAACAGCTTTAATGGGACCCGTTCATCACTCAAGCACATGGCAGTGGGCAGTGTTCCTGAGGGATGACACACCCCAGAGTGAACCCAGCAGCTCCTCTGACACCCCACTGGTGCTGCAACTTGTAGCAGGAGAGAGATTTAGGGATGTAATATAACAAACCCCATACATACTCCAGTAGATCCCCATGCCCAGGTACAAACCAATTTTTTTTAGGGAAAAGCTAAAATTTATGCTCCTTTTCCAAATTTCTACCCTTACGCAGTTGTTGGCACCAGCAGAGTTGCTAGTTGCTAAACAGGCACAGGTAAAACAGGCAGATTGATGGTGTCTCAAACTGGAGCACTTGCAACAGCTGCATGTCATTGCCAGGCAGCTGCTGGGTGTGGGGCCATTCAAGAACATCAGCCTCTGGTGACCCACGTGGCTTCACTTCTACCTATAACGTGCAGTTTGGTCGCTGGTGATACCAAATGGCAACCCAGCTATGGTTAGAGCTTTGCCCCAGAGTGATGGAGCTCTTCCAGCCTGGCAATGGAGAGCTCAAGCCATATCCACAATCCCAGACTCACGGGAACAGGAATTCCATACTGTTTCTCAGTGAAAATACAGCTAAAAGAAAATATATTGTTTGCTATGTGGAGAAGTGAAGAATAAAGGATGAAGAGAGAGGTAAAAAAAATTATTGCCAAGCAGTAAGGTAAAATAAATGACAACAGATGCATGTTGCTAGAGTAGTGCCATTCAGATGGGGCTGCAGCTGGATTTCCTTGCTGTGGCTGTGCTGTGCCACAGCAAGGAAATGAGCAGGCTGCAGCATGAGCTTCTGGGCCACAGGGACAGATTCCCCTTGCACAGGGAGGGGATATAGGGCTTGGGCAGGTTTGGAACTTTCTAAGGCGTGAAGCCAGGAGATTTTGTAGGAAAGTCTCCCTAACTGATATGTTGCTAGCAAATTAACCCCAATGAATTGCATGCACACAGCTTAAAAAATCTGGGACAGAGGTGAAAACAAACACATCAGTTTTTATTTCAGTCTGTGCAAGGAGGAGAGCAGCATAAGGCATACTGAATGATTGTAAATTTAAGCACCTCCTGAATTTTTAAAAACTCCTCTGTCTCCTATCTTGAAGGTCATGTTAAGTGGAAAGCATTTCTGATCTCTTTATAGATTACCACACACAGTAAACCTTTAAATAAGCAAGTGTCTTGAGCACATGAAATGACTATATTTTGCAGAGTTTTGGACCTTTACCAAATGTATTCCTCAATCAGGTTGGGGTGCAGTTTATAAAGGCTAACATACTTTTAAGAAAGATTTGAAGTGACAGCTTTTCACATGCCCATTATCTGAGAGGTCTGAGCCCTCTCTCCTGCAGTGAGACTGACAGACTGCATGCAGCAGGGAGGAGAATGAGCAGGGAAAATCCATGAGAGCTGTATTGCCAGTTCTATTTAATGTGTGCATACCTGGCTTTCCTCTGCAAAGAAGGGATGATTTCCTTTTAATCTATTACCACATTTTTAAAGGGTTTCTTTTCCGCTTGAAATGTGACTGTGAAAAAATGTCAAGTTTTGCGGAACAAATTCACTCTCTGTGTGGATCCAGTCACATCTGCTAACCACAGTGATGAAGCATTAGCTAGTTCTCAGCTGAAATGTTCTGGCCTTTGTCCAAAGTATTTTGGTTTTTAGCCTAAAAACAATAATGTTCAGTTCTAGTGTGTAGTTTTTAAATAAAAAGAAGACACGTCCCCCATTTTTTTTATCTTGGTAATGAAAGCAAATGCTTTTGGCCCTCAGTTTCTGCTCAGGGACAAATACAATTTTTGTCAGAAGGTGGTTTCTGTAGAAAATTTTACCAAGCTTATCACGTATCAGCTCTACCTACAGCCAACAAAGCAATGCAAGCTATCAAAGCTATTAAAAGGAAATTTTTTGGCTGTTATGAGCTTTGGCATTACTTACTAGTAAGTAATCCTTAGCTGAATAGCATGAGGAATGGGAAGAAGAGTCAGAAGCTGAGAAGCAGAATTGGCCAATATCACAAGGAAGAGCTCTAACAAAGAATTGCCACTTTGGACACTGGGATGATCTCGTGAGGAAGCAGCATTTGTACTGGAGATGATGTTGTATGGCTCGCTACATATCTAGGAGAAAGTAAAGCCTACAAGGAACAGGCAAAGTGAAGTCCAACAGCTCATTCTTGTTTATTGTCTATGTGTCTGGCTGTCTTTTAGGGTGCTACTGCCACTAGTCAGTTGTCTCTGCACATTCATCCTGCCTCAGGTAGGATGGTTTTCCTGTAGGAAATGATAAGGAGCCTTGAATATTTCCCATAAAATTCACAATTTCTCCCTTGGCATTTCAGTATGACTAATAAGATTTTTGTCATCAACTTTAATGAACATAAGTTTTAGTGTAAGCATTTCCTGTGGACTTGTCTCCACTTAATCACCACACTAGACAAGCATGAAGCAAGCAGAAGAGTTCCTCACACAACAGATCTTGGCACCAATGCTTAGAGGAAGATTTATATCCCCTCACAGGACCTCTTAACAACCTGCAGATTTGCAGAAAAGGAACAGAAGAGATGATAGTATCTTTTGTAAAGAAAGACATATCCCTCTCTATGAAAGAATGACCTCATGAAAAGCAGCCAACATAGCATGCTCTGCTTCCAGCCCATATCTTATGAGCTCGGCAGATTGCAGACTGCCTGCAGACATCCTGTCTGGACACTCTTGGGAACATGGTAACTGTCTTATTGCATTCAAACACATGGCATCCTGAAGTATGTGCCTCTGACCATGCTGGAGGGCAGGCTGAGAGGCTTGCTGGCCAAACAGTTCTACAGCTGTATGGATGCACCTGGTTCTGCAAATTAGGAGATACTGTGTTCTCACACAGAATCTTGGGAGGGCCAACACATATATCTGCTACTTATGGAAGGAAGAGAAATAAAATTCAGGTACAATGACACCAAAATACATAGAGGGTACCAGAAAAAGAAAACAGGTGTTAATAAGAAATAAGGAATACAGAAGGACCATGTGCTGGCTTGCAGTGGAGATGGAACTATGGTTAGGCAAAGAAGATACATAGGCTTTGTACAAGTTAATTTAGAGGTATCCTGTATTGGAAACTACTTTCCTGACACAGCAGACCTGCATCAAGCAGAAGATTAAGGAGGAGAGTTCAAACACATTCTTTTTCAGCTGCTGCCATGATGAGGACCCTGCCTTGGGGGGAAACCTGGATCGTGACAGTGCTGGGCAGATACAGAGCTGGATTTGGGCACACTTCATTTCTGAATCATCTCTGCAAAGCTAAGGGGAAGTAGGTTGGATTATCTGAAAATATTTCTAAAACAGTTTAACAATTTGAAGTTTTAAGATAACTGATGATGTTAAAGTTTTATAAGTAATTTTCTGTCTGTTTTTAATAAGAATCTGTGTCATTAGAATAAGACACTAGTAATTTATATAGTTTGCTCTAGCAAACAAGACTCAAGAAAAGATTTCAGAGTGAGTTGTAAAATTGTCATTAGGAAATTAGAGAGTGTTTTCATTCTTCCATCCAACATTTATTTCACACCACAAAAGCAGCTCATGTTCCTCTGATGTGTTTTGCATACTGGAGACATCATATTGAATGTAAATACTTTTTAAAAAATATGAACGTAGCTCTAACTTCTGAAGTGTTCTCTGCTCTCAGATTTCAGCTTCTGCTAATTTTCTAGCTATCTAATGGTTTTGGTTCATTGTCTTTACAACCAAATGAGACCCCAGGTTTGCCATTGGCATCGGCAGGAGCATGGTCAGTCAAAACTGGTATTATTATAGAAAGGAATACTAATTTGTGTACTGATGCTGACTGACTTTGATTTGACTTTGGATTAGAACTCTGTGGAAAAATATACACAGCTAGTGAAAGAAATTTAACATTATAGTAAAGTCATTTGTTCACCAGCTGTTAAAAATAAATAGCTATACAAATGATGTGCCATAAAATAAGACTACTGTTATACATAAGAATGTGCATCATTCCTTTGATGATTGTTCTTTGATTTGCGATAAAGTGGTGAATATCCACATCCTTAGCAAAGCTTTATTATTGCTGGTGACATTGGTTAATTGTGTTTTTATGCAATACAAGTGTCACGAAAAATGCTTTCAGGTCTCCAGTAAAGAGTGGCCGTCATTCTTCTTCCTGTTAAGCTTCTTGCAACTAGAAGCAGCAGCATGTAGTTGTACGTAGCACTCCCATCACCTCCCAGAGAAAAAAAGAAGTTTATTACCAAGGCATCAGTCACACTCTATTGAAAGCACACAAAACCTAATGGAAAATGTGAAATAAGCTGAATGACATGTAAGCGAAAAGTTACATTGTCTTGTTTTGATATAGAGAATTTAAAGCAGGATAAAAATAATGGTGCTGATCACTTACTTGATGTCTTTTGATGAAATTCCTTGGAAGAAATCTTTATATATTCTACCTCTGTGAAATAAGGCAGATGAGTATGTGTTTCCATTTTGTGGAGAAACAAATTCAAATTCACCAAAGTTGGGAGTTAGTTATCCAGCTGTGCATTGAAGCACTTGTGCAGATGTGCGACTGAAGAGCAAGACTCTTTGCTTTGATTCAGTATTCTCCTTCCTCTTGTTTGGTTTCCAATGCAAAGTTGTTCAGTAAAGTGACTTCAATAAAGAGCCTTCTGTTTGAATTATTTGACAGTCATCTTTGATATTTAAGCTCTGATATGTAATTCTTCGTGATTTTTATTCGTATGCAAAATACAAAGTAGCACAGCTGAAAAAGAGAAATTTTAAAAATAAAAACATCCCACTTTGCAACATTCAAGTACATGCTGATTTTTCCTTATCTGACTGCAAAAACTTTTCTATATCAAGAGCTGAAGGAAGATAGAAGAGGAGGCATTCATCACTGAGCTTTATATACAGATCCAAATTTCCACTAGGCCTTTGAAAAATGCAATTTGATTGCAGGTTTCTGCCTACCTTACTGTATGGGCCAGATCCATACAAGAAGCTGTGTAATACTGAATAGAAATATTAGGTGGAGTCCCATAGATTGTTGATCAGCCCTTGAACATCTGAGACATGTAATAGATAAATGTGTTCCAAGGGAAAGTGTGAACTGTGAACTGGTTCATCCTGAAAACATCATAGAAATGACAAAATAATGAGTTGCAGGTGAAATGTGAATGGATTTCAATCAGATTTATAACTGGTTTTACACAAGGCTATTGTCTGACAGATTAGAAGTAATAAAAAGGTACTAGTGCAAATCCATAAGGAGTTCAAACAGAAAGTGTTGCATGGAAAAACCTGACAATAGTGGACACAAGGCTATTGTCATTTCACTCTGACAGATTAGAAGTAATAGAAAGGTACTAGTGCAATCCATAAGGAGTTCAAACAGAAAGTGTTGCATGGAAAAATCTGACAATAGTGTAGATAGCATTAATGTTTGGGGAAAAACATACTGAAACTCAAATTTCTTCTCTCTCCTGTTCAAAGCACTCATTGCTTGTGAAGCCAAAATGGAGAATCTTGGTTTCACAGGCGTTCAAGCAGATGCCAGGCTGCAATGACCTATGCTTGCTGTATGTACACACAGCATCAAGAGAAGGCAATGCTATTCAAATGAGCCTGTGGTTTACTAGATGAATTTAATTATTTCTGGTTTGCTTTTGCCCCTAGGGGCTAGTTTTTGATGGAATAAATTCAATATTAGTACTTACATGACTTGCAGTATACAAGCAACACTGTTGAGAGCATTCGAAAAGCAGTGTTCAATTATAGCTCAGTGAAGTCAGTAAGGACAATGAGGTTACATCTGTTATTCACAACCTTCAGTGGAGAAAACTAGGTTGCACATAAACTGAATATACAGGGAATGAAAGAACATGCTGAGATCGAGTATGGATACAATTTTGACTGGAGACCTATATTCTCAGATTAGTTTCTCCCCACAATAATTAATATTTTTCTTACAATAATAAAGAAAGAAAGTTTATATACTTGGCAAAGTCTGTAATTCCAAACTTCTAACATCTAAGATTCTCACAGCCAGCCATTTTAGGGGGATTGATTTTTGGTTGAAACCATTGCAAAAATTTTGTAAAGGAGATTTCCTTCCTGCATCCTAAAATGCTAATTAAAGCTCCTCAAAATGCTAACTGCTTTCGAAAAATCATCTATAACAGCAGAAAACAGAGGGACATACTTTGGGGTTTAACAGAGTGATTGGCAGTGATTCAGATAAGCCCTTGTAAAGTCATGAATCTCCAGTTAAAAAGAGCTAAAACATTGTTGTGCTTGGGGGAAGATAAAACCAGTATTTATATACATGAGGTCTGCAAGAGAGCTCTACTTAGGCTAAAGAGCATTGAGGTCAGTGCTCACGTAGGTTTACAGACATAGATCTTTACTGGCACAAGCAGTTGCTAGTAATTAAAAAAGATTATGTTTCAGCTGCTGCTTTGCCCGAATAGCTTCCCAGGCAAGTGCAGGAATGAGTGGGAGAAGGAGGTGTGCAGCAGTGGGCTTTTAATGCAGGTGGGAGGTGGCAAAGCAACTGTGTGCCTGCTTGTGTGGTTACCAAAAATAGTAGACAGCCCAACTGAGCTAATATGAAAATGCTCTACTGAAGGGTTAGAGCATTAAGGAAGACAAATGTGCTAAGAAAGGTCCCCTTCTTCCTCCACAGAAGGAGCTGCCACACACAGATGCATGACAGAAAATGCTGACATCGTCTCTTGGTCGCTGTGGGATGTGAAAGAGATGAAGGAGATAAAGTGAGAAACACTTTTCTTGTCCTCCACCATGTTTTGTTACTATGAAGCATCCTCAAATTTGGAGCACCTTTTGTGACTGAGGCAGTGACCAAAAGGCCATGTGGCAGAAGAAGCACTGACCAGTTAAAACCGGCCAGTGTGTGTCCTCTGCACCACCAGCAGTGCCTTGATGGTGGTGTTGAGTGTTTGTTGCTCTCTCCGTCACCTTGTAGATGGCTGTGGAGATGGCCAGTGAGCACTCCTACTTAGGACCACCTCCCTCATGAAAATTGGGTGGCAATTCCAACACTGCCTTTACTGTCACCTTGTAGATGGTTGTGGAGATGTCAGTGAGCACTCCTACTTAGGACCACCTCCCTCATGAAAATTGGGTGGCAATTCCAACACTGCCTTTACCCTAAAAAAGGCATAGGATGTAAAAATGTCATTAAAATTATGGACTTGAGAAATTAGCTACTCCATTAAAAGGCATATAGAGAGAAGTTAAATACTTGTCTAAGATATGTTTTGCTAATGAGGATTTCAATCTGACTTCGAATTATATTCTGGTTTGTAGAGTGACCTGTCAAGCTGACTGCCAAAATATCCTACACAACCCTCCAACACAGTAAATATCTCCATTAACAAATCTGTTACTGAAATCTGCCTTCCTTGGATTGGAGACTGACTTGGAAGTGAAGTTTCTCTTTCCCATTACTCATTTTTTTTGGTTACAAGTGAACTGGCCCAAGAAACTTCTCAAAAACCCCTTACAAGTAATGTAATTAATGCAATTGTTTTACTTATTACGGCCTTTCCTCTTTTTCACCTTTTTCAAATATGGTTTTCCTATTGTTCCTTAATATTGATTGTGGAATCTGCCATCCTGCTGGAAGGATACTATTTGTGTGGATAACTTAGTTGTTATAAGCTCCATCTTATTTACAAAACAGAAATATGCATTTTCCTGGAAGACAGGAGGGTACTGCTGAGTTGCATCACTATAAATATGCATGAGTTTTGAAAATAATTTTTAATTTTTATAACTTCCACAGGAGGCATTATATCAACATCTAAACTAGAATGATGCATGGCGCATCAGAAATCCTTGACATAAATTAGGTACTATAATAAATAAATAAGCCTGGAATATTGCTATGACTGGATCAAGTGATCTTTAATTATTAAGATCTTTAATTTTTTGAAATTACAAAGTATAATATCTGTGTGTGCCACCTTTAGCCTGATTGCTGCTTGTGTGGTTATAGTTTGTCTGGGTTGTTCATTAGCCATTTTCAAAAGAGGAATGTTGCTTGTCACTGCTGATGTAATGTGACCATTCTCACGCTTCATGCACAGCAATTGAAAAAAGTGTGAACCTCTGTGACATGGATCTGGATACCTGTTTTGGGTCCCCCAGCAGCTCTGTTACTGGAAACAGTCAGAAACCACTGAAAAGACAAACTGTGACTGCTCACAGCTTTATTTTGAACAAACCTGGCCTGTCAGTCATTGGAAAACCATCTGTGAGCCACTTAACCTTGATTGTAATTTGTTTCTTCCAGTTTCTGAGGCAACTCTGTGCCAAAATATGTTGGGGTGGATATAAATCTTCTGGTGGTACATGACTTCTTGGGTCACAGTCCCAGCTTGCTTACAGTAGGGTGTCAGTTTCTGTTTGCTCAAGGCAGGAAGGAATGTGTCTAAGTTAATTATTACCTGGGACTTCTGTATATCCAAGTTTCTAAAACAGAAAAATATTGTCAAACACTTCTGGCAGCACTAAGACTCCTCTCCTTTTCTCTTATGTGTCCTGGATTGATTCCACCATGCATATTCACCATGAGTTGTAGCTAATTCTGCATGTAGGATTACCTCATAGGATCTTATCTGGTAGGTGCAAGATTGGAAAAATGCAATTTAAATTTTTCTCCTGATTTTATATTTTCTAGTAACTAAGGAACATGTACAGCAATAGGGCTTATTGCAGCTTTGTAAAACACGTGAAAATCAGTTTGCTTGTTTTATCAATCTGTTTACTGATTTTAAGATGATAAATAATAGCATATGAAGAATTCTCCTAAGGATGTCAAATGCTTTATATAGCTTTGTTGATATAACATCACTGCAGAAAAATTACTCGATTTAATGCAAACATCAATACATACAAGTCAAACATAAGCTGAATGTGAAACAAACACATTGCAATTCCAAACAGATCATAGATACAAGATTAGCACTACCACTTCTCTCCTCCAGCTCTGCCCACTCTTTTCAGTGAGCCTGGGACATGCTCAAAGCTCCAGCACTGTCCCCAGTTACTCATTCCTGTCTTTTCCACACCTCAGTTCCTTTCACTAATGGCCAGCACTGGAGATGAGCTTGGAAGGAGAAGAGTAGCCCACTTTGCAACTGAGAAACACTATGAAAAGTTCTGACAGGGGGTGTAATTATGATAAACAATGGGAAGAGGACTCTTGCTGAATACATTCAACATCATGGTCCACCTGAATTATGCCCAAAACCATTATGAGATCTTAATGTGTTGGGGTTTGGGAGGTGGGGGAGTGTTGGGGTTTTAAGAAAAGAGCCAGAACACTGCCAGAGCATGTTTTTCACATGATTGCTGGCAAGCCTGTCCTTTCTGACATGTAAAAGGTTTTCTTCAAAAAACTTCCTTCCAAACCTCTTGAAGGCCAGATTCAGTCACACCAGCAAATATAATTATATGGAATTCTGCATCAGGGGAGCAGTAGCAGTAGACTGGCAGCTTGGTAGACCAGTGTAACACCAAAGCTCAGTCTATATCTTGCTTTCATGTCTCTGTAATACAGACCCTCAAGGGAGGCTCTGAGACACAGACCCTTACTTGAAGTCTTATGTTCAGAGTTTCTCCTCTAGATTCTCTTCTTGTACAAAAAATATTGCCAGTCTGCAGTACCGCACACCAAACAACTTAGATAGACAGTAAATGAAAAGAAACAGACACTTCTAGGCATTATTCATCTTAACTGTAAAGCAGCCAGCTGAATTAGGTCAGATGAATCACATCCTAGAAGCCGCTGTGGCAGCAAGCAGTGGGTGACCAGCAGAGACAGCCAACTGCACCATAGGCCTCTGGTGTCAGACAATGCGAGTCCTGTTAATGAGGATTGTTGCCAAGACCAAATGAAGATAGAGCATGTATAGATTAGCAGTTTTGTAGGAAAAAAATCACCCCTTTCATGCCCTTAAATGGGGTTCATAATGTTTTTATTTTTTTCCAAACTGAATTTTACTAACATGCTATTTAATAATTGCCCTATGGTATTGCCACCATACTTGACCTCCTGATCACTCAGAGACTTCTCTGTATTGAAATGCCATCAGACCTGAGGCACTGACACGATAGGTGAAGCTTTAATTTTTTAATAATTCCTGTGAAGCAGTAGTTAATCTCCTGTCTAGCAGCACAGTCAAATTGGCAACTTAGCAGCACTGTTCTGTGTATTCATTTATTTAGCAAAGCCTGCCTTTGGCTTTACAAAATGGTATTGACACCTTATCCTTAGAAACCATGTTGCACCAGTGGACTGAAACTGATGTAGAGTAAAAAAGAAATGCTGGCCCCACTGTATCCATGAGCAGCCATGGAAATCAGGACAAGGCTTCGCCTTGCCTCAGTTTAGTGGCTATTCCTTCTCTTATGATGCAATTCATTGGACTCAAACATATTTCTATAATGACATGCATTATATCTACAGGTGCCTTATTCTTTAGTGATTTTGGAGTCTTGGGTGAGGGGATTAAAAGTCTGCACTTTGTAAGACAGGTCACATTCTTCCAGTTTAAATGAAAAAATGCTGGACATAACAGTGAGGGAAGAATTAATTTTGTTGTGAGTTCTAGGAGCACTGTTATTGTGGGTTTAGTTGATTTTTTTTTTTTTTAGTAGCATTACATCTCTTCTAAGGTTATAGTCATGTTCATCTCAACAAAGTCAATCGTATTAAAAGCAAATCCTGTACCAGAATTACCAGTTACATAACTTATGAAACCCTTTATTAAGGCCCAGTGTAGCTTCTAGTGTATATATATTATCACTGCTCTACTGGTTTCAATGTGTGTGCATCAAATCATGCCAGATGAGCATCTGGCCCCAAATGTTCAGTATGTGATTCTCAAGATGCTTTTAAGAGTATAGTGAGAGGAAAGGATCATGTTAAAGGCTAGTTTATTTCATCACTGGTTTGTTCACAAGAGATGCTCTGAGAAAAGTAAATAAACTATGTAATTTTTCCCTTCTCTAGCTTTTTCAGTGCCCCTCTTGCTGTAATTTCAAAACAGAGAAGTCCAGGAAGGGCAAACTGCTGGTGCTGAAGGTTGGCTTCTGGGACCTATCTCATTTTGTATCATGTTATCACTAAAATAACATCATTAATTTCTTCTGAGTAATGAGTTTGACCTCAGTGCCTAATGGTACACGAATAACTTCTGCCATATCTTTCATAGTGTGGGCAGATACCAAGATTTCTCTACAAAATATTAGAGAATCTGAAAAATTAATAATTAAAGATCCAGATAAATCACATGCAACTGGGAGAAAACACAAGAGTGAAAGTAAGTGATCAGATTATCTATTCAAGTGCACGTGAGGAAGTCATATGGGGTAAACTACCCACATCATCCCTCAAACTATTCCACAAATATTGCCTGAATAATCTTTTAGATATGTAAACCTTTACTTCTCTTTTGGATATTTGGAAATGAATGCAGCCTGAGTAGCTGTGAAGCCTGTTGAACTAGTGAGATATCTCCAAAAACACTTGCAAGGCTTGAGATGAAAACTTGCTTTTTAAAAAAGTGGCTTCTGATTACAGAAGTCAAAGAAGTGGCATCTTGTTTCTAGATGAGTTTAAAGAAAATGATCATCTGTGGCTAACCCTTCAGGATGACACTAACTTTGAAAATTCAGCCCCACATGTCTCAGGCTAAATACTGAATATCAGTAGCTCTGTTTGAACAAATGTTGAACAAGTTGTCTGTTAACAATTTGCTCACTGCCAGAAATAAAATTAGTTTCAGAGCTAGGATCTGAATTTAGAAATGTTGCCTAACCCCATATTTATATCACAGTGCACTTGGAGTTTTTCAGTGCCCTGGAGTTTTTTAACCCTTAGATCATGTATTCAAACCACGCTTGAGAAAACAGCAATTACACTTGTTATAAACCTGCTTGGCTGGAATCAAAGCTTACCTTAGGAAAAAATCCTGCCTGCTTTTTGCACAAGTGGAGATGTTTACCTCATCTTGCGATCCCAAAAGAAGGGCCCAACCATAAGTTTGCTAATAGACCAGGGTGTCCAGCTGTCATGTAATAGACCCTGTAGACATCAGCATTTCAACAAAGCTGGTAGTGGAATGTGCTCAGCCTGAGAATTAAGACTCTGGGACCTTCCATTGGCACTTTTTTAATGGAAAGATAAATAATGGTCTCCATTTCACTTCTCCCCTGTGTGAAAATATGAGTGGCACAGTACAGTAAAAACCCACCAGGTTGTCAGCTTTGCTTTTACAGTGAGGCTCTGGAGCCCTGGTGTGGATTTCCCAAGTGTTTTTCAATCCAAGTGTTTTGCAGCCACTGCACAGAAATGATTCTGTCTTCCCTTGTCTTGCTCTTCTTGGGGTCACAGTCATTAGCCTTTAGCTGAAATGATCTTTGTTAAACTGTGGTCCCTTCCAGCCTTACAGTGATTCTGTAATCATCACTGCAGCAACGCCAGCAGTGTTTGTGATACAGCCACCTGCACTTCTGTTCTGCAGTTTTTCACCTCACTAGGAGAGATTGCATTTCTTTGTAATTTTGTTAGCCTAGGTGAGAGCTGTGGGAGAGCAGGTGAGTCTGCCTTGTTGGAAATGGAATGCCATTTAACTCACTGCTTTCAGCACATCCATTTCCATGGTGGCTGCCTTTGATGGTAAAGACTCACACATCTGGTATGCAGATTAATGACCAGAGCCACCACTTTTCCCTCTTGTTTTGCCTCTCTTCATCTACTTGGACACAGCAGTTCCTGTCACCCATTGTAGTCTGGGGGCAAGGGCTTTTCCACTTTCAAACACTTTCCCACACTTTCCCACAGCTTGTGCACTTTCCCACAGCTTGCCACGTGCCTGTCACCTCAGCCTCACTGTACAATCTGTCCTTTCTCCTTCCCTGAATGAGGCTGTGCCCAGTGCTGGACTCCTGGAGTGAGGGCACTGGGTGTCTGAAGAGAGGAAGGAGTGCTCCCTTGGAAGTGCTCAGCTGTCATCTGACTTTCACAGCTGAAGGATTTTTTCATGCGGTATCATTGGGGAATAGGTTTTTATTCCTTCAGCAACTCTCAGCACCATTGTGTTTAAATTGCAGTGTAGATTGGTAAGGAAATATTTTCTCTTTACTTGAAGAAATTGTGTTTCTCACTGGTGTTTTGTAAGACGCATAAGTTCTGGAGCTGTAGGATCTTGTTAAAGACATAGTTTTCAAAAACTAGTGGCATCCTCCTTTGAAAATCAGAGGTTTTCAGCTCAACAGAGGAAAGCAGATATAGACTCACTGGTTTTAGTGGACTGCTTTGTACTGTTTGTCCTGTGATATTTAACTGATAATCTTTCTCTTGCTGTCACATTTTTCTCTGCATAAGCAGAAGAAAGCTTTATTTCATTACAACTCCCAAAGTTATATTCTATTCTGAGAATCCCAGCCAAGGCAAAAAAACCCAAAGCACAACTATGCCTATCCCTCCTTACACTGGCAGACACTTGACACATCACTAACATTAGGCTGGAATCACACGTGATCCAGTCTGCATCAACATACATTTCTATATTTGTTAAGGCTAATCTCAAGGCTTGTTTCAAGGTGAAGCTACCCAACAGTTTTAAAAATTGTCATGAAATCATTACAGCCCAGACCACGGGACTGCAATTTTCCCATTGATCCTCCCGTGTCAGCAGCATTGACATGGATTGGCGTGTGGGAGCGTCACTGCCATAGAACCCCCCCTGTCCCCCAGTGCCTCTGGTAGCTCTGAGCCAGCAGCAATGTCCATGGCTCCATAGGCAGCCCGGGAGAGGCCGTGGAAGGGGTGAGGCTGGGCAGCACTCACAGAAGAGGGCTGTGTGTGTGGAGGGTGCTGCAAAGGAGGCACAGACTCACCCACCCAGGCTGCTGTGACCCAGGGCTTTGCCACCCGCTTCCATCAGCTTCAAACACAATGGACGTTTATGATAATCCGCTGGGAATCTTCACCGTGATTCAGTGAGTAAGCTAACACATCTGTTCTTCCCATTTTCAGCTAATGGGAATATAAATATTTAAATATATGCATACTTCGCAAGGGCAATATGGTTTTGAATACTCACACCTCTGTGCCCTTAATGGTAAGGCATGTTTTGAAATTACTTAGTTAAACACTGAAAATAGTTTGACCTTTGAGTTAAACTAATCTAAGTAGCATTTCAACAAGCAGTAGCACAGACATTCTAGATAATTTATTGAAAATGCCATAGAACTGCAGTGAACTTCAGAAAGTGAAGAAAGGAAGCAGGCATTTTCTTTCTGCGAAGAATGCTGACTCTCTCAGAAGTTTTAAGAATGTTTTAGTAAGCATGTATTTATGTCACAAATGGATTTGAAAGATCCTGAAAGTAATGAAGCAAGTTCCCATTAAACTGCATGGTATGCTTGTCTTTGAATAATGAACTCATACTGTAGATGAATTATTCAAGATTTCACTGTGTTGTATGTATATTGGGTCATAGCATAAGATATGATGTTTGTTTAAAGAGTGCCTCTCTGCATTTATTTGCTAAAAGAGGTTGCCCAATACTTAGGGGGGCTTGGAGGTGGTGTGCCTGGATTCTGCTCCCAGTTCCACCAAGGACAATTCTTCAGCTCCAACTCAGGCTGGAGGTTTTATTGCTTGGTTGGTTTAGTTTTGGTTTTCTTATGTTGTTGCTGTTATTGTTTGTTTTCTCTTTTTGAATCTTTGTTTTTTTTTCATCTTTTTGGATGTAAAACTAGAATTTAGTGAATAACAGTGTGTCAGGAGAGTTAAGTTTTGCATAATCCAGATCTTCAAGAATTGTAGAGGTTTGGACTCATCTGGTCCCTTTCTCCTTGAATAGAATTGTCTCTTCCCATTGAACTGGACCGCAGCTGAAACAATTTTCTCTGGATCTTTCAGTAATGTAGGTTGTTTCTGAATTATTTAACTTGTTTTGCCTCCACTTAATTTTCCACAAATGCAATAAAACAAAACAAGCCCAAAGACATCTGTAAATTTTCATTAACAATATGATTGTCAGATTTTTGTATTCCTTCTGCATTGTTTGCTTTTTATTACTATTTTTTAAGTTTTAAATCTATGCAAGAAAATTTTTGAATAGGGACCTTGTCTTTTTAGGTCACCAGTGAAAAAGCTAGTATATTCTGGAGCATATTAAAATAAGTTCAAGAATTCGGAATACTTTCTTTATGAACAAAACTCT
This sequence comes from Passer montanus, assembly GCF_014805655.1. Classification (NCBI taxonomy): domain Eukaryota; kingdom Metazoa; phylum Chordata; class Aves; order Passeriformes; family Passeridae; genus Passer; species Passer montanus. The sequence continues at coordinate 9,406,987 of NW_024367707.1, read as the reverse complement.
GCCCTTCCTCCCCTCCATGAACTCCAAGGCAGATGGGCAACTGCTATGGGGCCAGCTTGCTCCCTTGTTCTGGATGCAGCAGCTGAATGCAGGAACTGGGCAGACCTCAAAAAGAAAGAACAGAGACACAAAAAAGATTGCAAATAAAGAACCACATTCACAAATATTTCCCTTTCCCCACTTTCCCTACTCCAAAGACAAGAAAACAAACACCAAGCCTGGAACAGGCAATGCAGATGGAATACAAACGGACACAGTCTCGGGAGCAGCAGAGGGATGGCAGCCTCAGCTCCACACACACGGGACCTGCTCGGGGCAATGCTGCTGCTCCTGGTCTTCCAGAGCCTCTGGATACTTTGCCTTTGAGGACTGCTGGACTGCTATGTAAAGCAAGGCAACCACTGCCAGTTTAATGGGGCATGGCAACTGAACTCCTGCAGGAGTTATTTGCTGAATAAATTGATGGAAAGATAGGCTCATCGTTCCATACACTCCTTCACATTTCAGGGGGGCTTCAGGAAAAGTGTTTGCAAATCTGGACCCAAAGACTGTACAATGGCTGCTGTTTTTAGTTTATATGCACTGAAGTTATGCTCAGTAGGCTTAGAACTGATAATTAATTTTTTTTTTCAAGTGGAATTCTTTGAACATACTACATCAGAACAAAAGATGTTTGGAACGAGTGGGCAGAGCTTGTGCAGGCTCTACCATAGAGCCATGAGAAAGAGGCAGAACTCTCTATTATGCACATTCCCCTTAAAACATGAAGAAAGCTGGCAAGTCCTGAACAAACATAAGGAATTCGAAAGCTTAAAAAGAAAGAAAATATTCAGACACAGTCATTACAGTCTCTGTTCTTTGATTATCTGGATGAGGAGTGCCAGGGATACAGAGTGAATTAAATAAGGATTCTTGTATAGTCATCAAGCCTCTGTATTATCTGCTGCAGAATTCAGTCTGTTGTAGGCTGGTTTTTTCCCCAGAGCACTGAGCTATCCCCCAAAATCAGTAATACAGTAATACAGCTCCCTATCTGCTTGTGGTATACCCACAAAGCTTGATCAGACATATACTCCTTGGTATATATGGCTGAGTCTTCATCTCTGTGAAAGCCATTTATCTCTATAAACAACAGTGCTTCATTGCATTCAGAATGGAGAGAAGCAAGAAAAATCAAATCACATGGAACAAAAACCTAAAAAAACCCCAACAAAAAAACTCCCAAGAAAGCAATATGTCTTACAACAGCTGGGCAGTGAGGGTTATGCCTGTATGTTGGGGTGTTCTCCTGATTCTGTTTCTGACACGCTCTTCTGTGAATGCCCATCAAGCTCACTATGAAATGGACTTGCTGGAGTTTAACTAGAGGAATCTGCTTACTGGAATACAGTATTTGTGGTTTCTGTGATTTGGCAGCAGCAAACATCTCCTCTGTGCAGCTAGATGCACAGTGCTGTCCCCAGAGCACCACTCCTGACTCACAAAGCATCATAAGACCAGGTGTCCCACCACGGACATGCCTGGAAGATGACAACGTCTGGCAGTGATAGCCTGGGACAAACAAATACTTTTGGAGCCAATTCATATCAAAACTTGACAGAATAGGCTGATAATATCAAGGATTCCAAAACCAGTGATGTGTACTGCTCGTTGTTAAACTTTCAAATTACAAAGACAGCTATTTGCTGTTTTAGCCTCTCTTTCTTTATAACATATGTCCTACCTTTCCAATAAAGAGGGAAAAATAATTTATTAGCTCTCATAGTGGTTCATCAAACTTACTAGTTTTGTGTTTAACTGTGTACAGACAACATGAGCAGCTAATGATGCTTATTATCTCCACAGTCAGAATCTCTTCCTACACAAAGGATTTCTCTGGACCAAGACTGCTCCTAAGTGATCCCAAGATGTGTTTGTATTAGCAGTTTAGTACAGATCAGGAATGTACTCAGGAAGCAAATATTCTGTTCTGTTTACTGTAGTTGCATTCTCAGTGTGAATGAAGTGGTCTTGGAGCACACAAACTGCATGTCCCTTCGCTGAACCAAGTGGGTGGGATTCACTCAGTACCCTGTGTAGGGTACAAACCAGAGACAGTCCGAAGTAATATCCCTAAAATGTGCACAGGTTGGCCCTCAGGTGCTGTGTACCCACCATTTCACTCTACAGATGCACTCCAATCACACTGTCAATGCTACTTGTCAATGCAGAGATGCCCTAGACTTCTAAAGGGGACAGTCAAAATCAGCCTGGCACTGAGCCAGATCAGCTATTAGCTTGCCGGCTTTTGCAGCAGTTTGCACTGAGATTAGGAAGAGGTGCCGAGCAGGAAATCTATGACTGCAGTGTGGGTGGTGTTTAAAGCAGCTTTTAGCTTTAGGTTAGATGAGGGTGGTCTCAGTGACTTTTTTGCTTCTAGATAAGATGTGTTGTTCTCTCTTGGTTTGTTTTCTTTTCACACTATGCTCATCATCATTATGTGAAAGGTTGTGTCAGGATACAGCAAGTTCTAGCCAATGCCGACAAAAATGGCAGTAAAACCCTCTGTCACAAGCCATCCACTTTGAAACAAAGGCAAGGTAGAGCAAGTGTTACAAATATTCTGTCAGAAAGATCATCTGGATGATATAGCTGGATCTGTGACCTTCTTTGACTCACAGGGGATCTTTTCTGCTCAATAGGCCACTGAAATAGCTGACTTCTGGCTAGATTTAAATAAGCCACTTGTAAATAATTTTGTCATGTGTACTGGGAGGGAAAAAATCTGGCTAAAATTGATTTTGTTCCTGTACTTTCACAGCATTTTGCCACAAGCCCTCAGTATTGACAGTCTTCCCAGACCTACACTGAATTCACAGTGGGTGCCCTAAATATCTCATGCCTGCTATTTTCTCTTTTCCTACATGTTCATGTTGAATAAACATTGAAACCATTCCTGTCCTTGAAATATTTGCATTCTGTGGTCTCCAAAAAGTCAAATGCATAAAATTATTATGTGATCAAGCCTGTAAATGATACTTTACTGGCAAGTTAGAGATGGGAATGACAAGTGTCAATTAACAATGTTAATATGAGTTATGCTGTGTTTGAATCTACTGTAAAGCTTACATTCATTTTAAAGGGTGGGATATTGGGATTATGGAATCCTTTGGTTCAGTCAGCTGTTCCAGTTGAGCTAAGAGTAGTGTAAATGATTATGCCTATCATCTCACACTAGACCATTGTCCTGTTTTTATGGAAGGATGGGCGCCCTCTGACATGAGCTCTTGTTGGACAGGAGAACAGTGGTGGTCTTTGAGGTGGTGACCCATAGCTGAAAGTAAATGGTTATGACAAATGGTACTCTCTTGAAAAAGCCAGGGACTGACAGCCTTGGCAGAATGGCAATGTGGCCTGGCAATGTGTTCAGTGTTGGCTCTGCTTTGAGCAGAAGGTTGGAAGAGAGACTTCCAGAAGTCCCTTCCACTCTGAATAACTCTGTGATGATGTTAACAGGACAGTGAAGAGGAAATATGCTAGAAGTATCTTATGAAAAATAATTTAATGTGACTCTCAGAAGTCACAAACCTTAAACATAAGCAAAATACTGATGTTGATGAAATCAAGAGAGCTGCAGGCAATTACAGCACAAGCGTGAAAGATTGTATTAGGGAATCAGATACATGGTTAAATTGGCAATAACACATTTGTCTCCCTCCTCTTTGATGTCCTTCCTTCTACCTTAATACCCAAACTTGCCAGTGGCACAGTTTGTAGTGGCGACTTCAACCTTGACAAAATTAATAAACTGAAAAGCATTTTTTTGTTGTGTCCTGTGATTGGCCAGATTTTTGTTGGTCTTTCAAACTGGGAGACCTAACTGAAACACAGCTTTCAGTGGTTATGATGATTTAAATATCCTTAGCTGGTGCAGCTGCAGAAGAGCATCCCCAGATTGCTCGGTTTCAGTTTGCAATAAAATCTCAGTATCAAAATATCTCAAGCTTGCAATGGTCTGCATGTGGCAGAGCAGAGTTTATTGTGGGCTGAGACATCAATAAGACCATCAATAAGGTGTTCAGCATGACAAACTAGAACTCCCTCAGAATTTGGGGTAACTCTCCTCTGCAATCCACCATGAAAACATGTTCTTGTGCACCTCAATTCAATAGCAGGTAGAAATCTTGTTTTAAATGGTTGTCTGGCACCTGCCTGCATCATGAGTCACCTTTGATAATGTGTCTTTTTGAGCACTGTTTTCAGAGGTATTCATTGCTTGTGTTTCCACTGACAGAGAGTCTGGAACAGAGGGCCCTTACCTGCAGTCTTGCTAATCAAGCATCAGTTTCTAGTGTTTGACAGCAGAATTGGTGGTCATTGCAGAGAGTTCTTCAGTATATTTCTGTGATTTCATGGTGGGTTTTACTGCAGAGCTGCTGAGAAAAGAAAATATTCATTTGCATGCTGCAAAGCATAGGCAAGGAGCCAGATCTGTGCTATTACAATATCTGATCTCTGTAAGGCAAACATCCTTTTGAAAGGAGCTAATGTTTCTGTCTATTCAATTCTGATTCACATTTCAGCACTTTCCTCGTTCAAACACCCTGGGGAAGAGTTAACTGTATTTTTCTCTTCTCCTTTTATCTTTATTCCTGGATTAAGTGAAGAAATTATTGGTTCATGTTACAGCTCTTTTGTCCCCTTGCAGTAAATCATCTGCAATATTTCTTGCTATTGGCATGCTGCATGTCATGTATACCCTGTTCATGTCACACGGAAATAGTTAATTATTTGCATGACAAACATTCAGGTTTTATCTTATGAGTTCTCCCATAGGAGGTACGTATGGTTAATATGCACATATCTTAGAATGAGCTTTCCATCAATAGCAAAATATTGCCATAAAACATTCAATAATAAATGTTCTTGATTATTTTTCCCTTCTGATTATGAAGAAAAATCAAAATAGTTAGTATAGTCATTAGTAGGATCTCAGCACTAATTTTTTATCTGCTGTTCACTTGCTGCCTCTGCTTCACAAACACTTTCCAAAAATCAAATTATAAGAGTCACAAGCTGTAGTCTCTTCTTTCTGAGGGAACATGACTGACTATTAAAAGAACCTTTAATTCTGTGAATACAAATGTTAAAATTATTTTTCTATAAATATCACACAAAATGCAATTCATATTTATCACTTGTATTCCTGCCAGGAAATTTAATTGCTGTTCACAGAGAGCAATTATGGAGAAAAAAATTCATTTAAATATTTAAACATTTCCTATATGTGCTTTTATTTTATGTGAAAAAACAATCCAAACAAAACAAACCTAGACCAAGCCCACAAAACTCTTATAATAGGGAGCACTTTACATTTATCAACACAAAGGCTAGTCATGTCTTTCTCATCAATCAGTCTGCTCGTGCTTTCTCTAACACAGCAGCTGCCCTCTACCTACACCTGCAGTGTCCGTATGGACCCCCTGCCTTTCCAGATGAACAGGCACAAGAGCTAATTATTCTTGAGGTGATCCTCCACGTAAAGTCTGGGGAGCATTTCAGGAGCCTCTCCCTGCTGAACCAACATTCCCAGCATGCTGAAATGCTGAATAAATAACTTCCCTCCAAAATCAATGCATGCTATATACTGCTCCTTCATTTAAATAACATCTTTTTTATCCCAGGGCTTTGGGGTTAGAGTTCTGTAATGTGAAGGCAAGTTATCCCTGCATGCTTTCTGGCTTCAATTGCAGCCCAGGCTATTCAGGAATCTTTTTCTTCCAAATACTTTTGCTTGGTCCCACTGTGGCTTCACTGACAAATTCTGTGCTCTGTGAGTGACAACCCACAGCAGCATCAGGTGTGAACTTAAGGCCTTTCCAGCCAGGCCTTCCTTCCCAGGGGAGGCCCAAGGCTCTGGGTGCCCCAGAGCGTTCCTGCTCAAACCCTCTCGGGTGGTACCTGCTGAGGGAGCACCACCTGTGCCTGGGGAGGATGGGTTCAGGAGGCTCTGAGCTCCGGGGCTGGGGTTTGTCTGTTCTCACCCCACCCTCAGCCATGCCTTTCAGCGCTGCGGGAGGGGCTGTACAACAGCTGTGCCTCACAAGCTCAGCTTCCCAGGGCAGCAGCTTCCAGATTAAAGGCTTCAACAGTTCTTTTATGGTGCTACAGCAAGAACCTTTTGCAGGAGGTGCAGCTGCTTCTAAATACCTGTGGTTCCACAGGTACAGCTTAGCAAAGACGTCAGAGTATCACAGCATGCCTGGGGTTTTACCGACATCCTGTCATCAGTCCCTGGGATCTGAAGGGGGGGCAAAAGGCTGCATTTCATTACACGTTTGTATTTCAAACGAGACTTAGTTTTCTTTTACCTCAACAGTACAGCACTAATGTTTTCTAAAGGTTGATATATTGAAGCTGGAACAGTGCAGCTCAATGGATGCTAATGAGCTTTAAACAAATGGAAAAGACATATGAGTGCTTGCCGAGTTCCAGCCTTGGCCAGCTGCAGCAGGTAGCAGGGGAGGTTGCTTGTGGGATACAAATAAGTAGCATCAGTCCTCTCCAGAGAAACTGCTCAACATCCCCGCACATACTGACACAGGAAAATATCTCTCCAGCTGTCAATCTTTCAGACTCCTACAAGAGGAAAAAAATTGCTGTGGTTTGTTGTGACTACTTATCAGTTTAACTGAGTTTTATAAGCAAATATTTTACTCACATAGAAAAAAAAATTCAACAGTCAAATACAACAAAGAATTGAAAAAAATGCATGTGGTACTAGGAAAATGGTATCCTTTTCTGTAAAATCATAAGCAAAGGCAGGGAGAAAAAACTAATGCTTTTTTAATTTTGAAATTTGCAATTTATTTATTTCTAAATAGTTATGGTTGCTTTGAAAGGATACCTTAAAACATAAGGAAGGAATGCATCCTTTCCAGGACTTGCAATTTTATTCCATGCTGAAGGTTATGAATACTTTTTTCTGTGCAACATATTGAGCTAGTCAGGAAGAGAATTAAAAAAAAAAAAAGTAAGCAGTATTGAGCAGTCAGTGTATTCCTGAGCATCTCTGTAGGAGGACAGGAGGAAAGGTTTCTTATAAATTAGTATACCTCAACTCTAAGAAGCTTTCTCCCTGATTCATATGGGTCAAAAAAGTTCCTCTCATGAAAACCATTTAGAAAATTCAAAGGTAATCCAATTCTAGGCTTTCTGCCATCCAGGTGCTTGTACTCAGCAGGAAAAAAAAAATCTCCTTAATCCTTTTCTGTTTTTATAATTACTTGTTTTTCCTCTGCCTGGCAGTTCTTCTGTTGAACACGAAAGTCGTCATATCCAATTATACCTTTTTGTCCTTGCTTATAAAATCTTCATGTCTCCTTAGTTATATATTAACACAAGATTAATCACCTGATCAATCTCAGGGATTTTTTTCTCATCTGGCACAGTGACAGCCACCAGCCATTTGGTGGCACGCTCTCAGGGTTTTTGTGCAGCCAATGTATGTGTGTGACTGCATGGGGGAAAAAAGAGGGTGAACTAGAAAGAAAGAGCAAGAACACCAGCATCACATTTAGCATGGTAAATGCCATGGCATTTTGGAGAGACCAGCTTCCACATGTGATCATCTAATAGCTTCTGATCCATGTTGTTGTGCATTTCACTGTTTATGTAAGAGAGGCTGACAGGAAGGGCACTTCTTGGCAGTTAATGATCACTGTCATTGACCAAGCCAATCAGTCTGTAACTGGAAATATCTGACCTTTATGGCTTTCTTCCTTTGATGATTCTCTTTAATCATATATTTTTTTAACCTTTCCTGTTGGATCTAAAACTGTGTACTTTGATATTAATTCAATGTGCCATACTAGAATGAAAAGATTTTTCTTTCTCGGACTATTCCTGACAGTTATTGTAACCAAAAGGAAAGCAAGATTTGTTTCTGAAAGCTCCATCATATTTACACTGCTTTCTAATGTTTTCCTTTACCTCCCTTGCCTTTACTGGAGCTGCTATCACTTTGTACTGTCCACTGCATATTATCTTCAGAGTTCATCTCAGAAAAAGCTCTGAATTTGTCAATGATTGTTTGCCTAAGATCTGCTACAAGATGAGTATTTTAACCTAGGGGATTTAAAGGCTTCCAAAATTGACTTTCTCTGACAAAAAATACACTGTTTGATGAAGACTGTAGCCTTTCTTTGGGAAAATATTATTAACAAAATATTAGTTTTCAGATTAATTGGGGTTTATTTGGAAAGCTATTGTGAGTTCAAATGTTGGGATGAACAGAAGTCAATTTACTAGAATATATCATATTCATAATGCTCTGAAAAGAACTTTACTTTCCAAGCCATCTTGTGAATTGTTGCATTTATTACAGCAAATAATGGCCAGTATACTTCTGGCCAGGGAGAAACATTCTGATTTATTTAGGCACAGATGAATACAAAGCAGAACTTCAGATTTATGAAGTGTGTTATCATCTAACAATTTTCTTTGAAATCATGGCTAGCCAGTGAAGTGCTGAAGGCCATGTTTGACTTGGTGGCCCCCAGTGAGCAGAGAGCTGGAATTGAGCAGGGGTGCTGCTGCTCTGACCTGGAGCAATGGCTTTGCTCCCCATGACTGAGGCTTGGAAACACACTGGCTGTGCAGCCAAGTACAGCAGACATGGGGTAAGTTCAGCTCAGTGGCCAAATTGATTTCCATGGTCAAATTTTATTTTGTCTTCTGGTTAAGCCTATTTGATGTATAGCATAACAGACACTGCAATACACAAGGAAAAGGAACAAGTCCAAGGACACTGAACTGGACACTTTGTAAACGGAGAGCAGCACAACTCCAATGATTTCAGTGGGCATTTCCATTAACATAATGACTCTAGCTGGAAAGATGCAAGAAGGTTAATGTTTGTTAATGTATTCCAGTCTTTTTTGGTGAAGCTGAGTGACACTCTGTCCTGCCCAGTGTGAAATCTCTGTATTTGACTCATGTCATAGAAAAGGTTAGAGTTATTAGGAACTGTACCTTTCAGCAATAGACTTTCTGTATTACAGCATTGAGGTAAATTTGGACATATTTCTAATATTTCTAAAACGATGTGAAAGTTACTTCTTGATGTTTTTTGAATTATCGTTTGTGAAGCATTTGTTGAAATTACTATGCTTCAGTGAATTGGTGAAAAATTACCTATCCCTGAACACCTGAGATACTACTGTAATTGTCTGTACCTAGAAAAATATGATATTGGTATAGAACTCCATGAGCATTGTGTCCATGACAGTGTGCTCTCATTTCTGGCACCGAGCAGGCAATGAGCAAAATGAACTGATGTTCAAAATGCCAGGCTTCACCTCCATAAATTCACAAAACAAAGACCTGTATCTTGTCACCACGCAGATCCTTGCCTTGTTTGGCTTGGTAACCCTCTGCATCCCCTGACTTCACTGGTGACAATTATCATGACATTGTGAAGTGCTCTGAGACCAGCTGCTGAAAAATGCCATCCCTGAGATGCTGCTAAATAACCCCACAAAGCCAGCCTCCCGCCTGTGAGGGAGAGAAATTTGTGCTGCGCCTGGGTAAGGGGACGCTGGGGAGTGAGCTCTGGTTTGCAACTCAGCTAATTAAACATTAATGAAGTCCTTTCAAAAGAGGGAGCTTTGCTTCACACGTCTGAATGCCTAAATCCAATCTGTAAATGTTTGTTTTCCCCATTTTAGCTTTTTAATTTATTCCTCAATTTTGTAACCTCTGAAATGATAATAAAATGTACTAGATTTGAAATAGAAGTCTCCAAACAGTATTTTGGCAATCTGTTAGGAGCTGGAATACATATGGATTACTCCGTAAATCTAAATTATTGGCACTCAGGAGAGATTATTTCCATGTATTTTGTTTTATTGTGTAATATTTTGCAGCTATGGCTGCAGTGCTGTTATTAACTTGCAATAGTTCTAAACGCGGGTAGATGATAAGATCATTTACTGTGTAAAATTTAGGCCTCCAAAGTAAGATGGTGCTAATCAGCTGAGCCATAGGAGTCCCAGCTGCTCACCCTCTCCAAAGATTTGACCCCTACTGTATTGGAAAAGTCTCAACAGAATTTTAGTTTGTAATTGGAAACAGTTGGTAGAATATATATTTTTCTTGACTAGCTATAATAGAGATAAGATACTGAAAACATTGTCACAGCACAGGATGATTTTAATTTATACAGAGAAATTCATGACAGGAAAACAGTCTTTCCAGATGCAAAGATGGTTTTGCATATTGCAAACATGCTTTCAACCATTTGGAAAGAAGTATTTTTCTCCATTGAAGTTAATTCCTTTTCGCATTTATTACTTAAGTATCTTTAAAAATAAGGCAGCTCTCTATGCTAAATGACAGCTGGCATTGGTGAAAGATAATTTTGCAGCTTGGGCATTCAGGAGATAGGGTATTGCCACAGTCACTCTTGGTCCTCAGGCAAGTGATTCTATTGGATTTCTTGCCTGTAAAGTGAGATAAGTCGTCCCCTCATAGCTAAGGTAGGATTTTGCTTCCTTTTTTTCTCTCTCTCCACATCCTTGTACTTTAGATGGATTTGAATTTATTCACTTAGGAAAAAAAAAAAAGAAAACAAATGCTTGCTCAAGAAGCACATAAACTGACTTAATAAAAAAAATCTTGAGAATTGCAAAGTCTAGCACCAGTTTCCACAGGGAGGAGAAGAGGACAGACAGAGTCACTCACTGAAAGCTGTGAAGATGTTTTTTCTGGGCAGTTGGAACCTGGCTGAGAGATGTCTTTCAGCAGAGCCTTTCTGAGCCCAGCTCCAGCCACCACTGATGCAGGTGGCACTTACTGCTCTACAGCTTCCCCAGCTGATCTGGGCTGCTTGTAGCTTGAATTATGAAGGGCTACGTCATTTCAGAGTTGTATAAATGTAGACTGCCACTGTAACCACATACACAGCAAACACCAGATTTCTTAGGTAGGTCAGTGACCAAGATGGAAGAAGACTTGCCAGTTCTAAGTCCTGCATTTAGCATGCAACAAAACCTCTTCCCCCAGACACTCACAATATTTGATTTCAAAGTATAAAAATGTATTACTTTTGCTGAGTTATGTCTATTGGGGGCTCATTTAATGCACTTTTACTGTCCTAGCCCAATTGATTCAGACATAACTGAAATAAAAATGTTATTTGGAGAAGCAGGTGAATGTTATGTAAAACCAGAAGAATGCCATTCAGAACTTCAGTTCCTACTAGCCTACACAAAAATGCTGCAGGGAGTGTTCAGCTTATTTTCTCAAACTATCACTTATGGCTTAGGTTTCAGACCTTAAGTCAATGACAGCAGTTAATTCAAATAACAATCAGAACAGCCATTTGGAGGTGAAGTGATTTTAACTTCTCACCATTAATACATCCTATGCTAGCAGAACATGCAATGGAGGAACTGCTCCCTTCAAACAGTAAGCATTTGTATTTGTTTGATATGTTTACAGACTGATATTAGTAGTTTTCTTTATAAGCAAAATAATTAAAAAAAATATATAGCGTGAATTGCAACTGAAGAGCAAGTGGCCTTATAAAAAATACAGGAAAACAGCACAGGGACATTTTCACATACTTAAAGCAACAAAGAATGACTTGTTCAAGCATCCTGTCAGCTCTTCAAAATGAAATTCACATGATCAGACATCCATGCACACAATCAGGCATCCATGCACGCTGTGGTATGTGCTCTTTGCACATTTTTGTCAGTCTCATCCACTGAGCAGCTTGCTCAATAAAGACAAAAAAAAAATCCAAATTATAAATTTTCCTTATGCTTTTGATAAAGCTGTTACATTATCTATATTATCAACATTTTCAGCAACATCACACCAGTTTGAGATCTTGTCAGAGCTTACAAAAGTAGCTGAGCCAGGTCTTATTGGCAGGGAGATGGCAAACTTCCAGCAGCTCCCAGGTGCTGCAGAGTTCAGCAGCAATTAAAGGTGTGCCACTCTGCCTCTGAGCCAAGACCATGATAGCATGTAAAAATTCAGAACAAAGCTATGAATATCCTGTCAGCTTTTGGAAACAATGTCAAACTGAAGTTCTGGCTACATGTGGTCATTACAAATCCCTTCAAGCAGTTGGAAAATATCATTCAATACCTCCTTTATCCTGGACAGGTGCCACTCAGGTTTACTCCCTCATCTGGCAGCTGATGTTCCCTCTGCGGCCTCCTGTGAATGTGGTGGTCTCACTTTATGGACAGGGCTGGTGGATGGGAGCTCTTTTTCATGCATGGCTTTCATTCTCTGCATGCCCACTGTGACAGTGTGCTCTTCAGCTTGCCTGAGAATTCCATCAATGAGAGAATGTGGTTAAAGTTAACATGAGGCAAATGGGTAACCTCATTACTTGAGAAGCATTGTCACACAGGAGTTTTGGGGCATATTCTAAACATTTACATGTAAAACTTGTTTACCATTCCACTCAACCACTTCAGGACTGACTACCTCTTACAGTTAAGACCCTTAGTGTTTTCCAGAGATCTTTTAGAACATTTGAAGTTTACCATGTTCTGAGCATGCTAACATTCCTACCACCTGCAGGCTGGACTGAAAGTCAAACAGAATCACAGAAATATCTAAGTTGGAAAAGACCTGTACAATCATTGAGCCCAACCCTTAACCCAGCACTGCCATGTCCACCACTAAATCATGTCCCTCAGTGCCACGTGTACACATCTTTCTAATACCACCAGGGGTGGTGACCAACCACCTTCCTGTGTAGGCTGGCATTCCAATGCCTGGCTACCATTTCTGTGAAGAAAATTTTCCTAATACCCAACCTGAATGTCCCCTTCTGCAACCTGAGGCCATTTCCTCTCATCCTGTCACTTGTTATCTGGGAGAAGAGACTGACCCCCTGCCTCACTACAACCTTGTTTCAGGTAGTTGTGGAGGTCCCCCTGAGGCTCCTTTTCTCCTGGCTAAGCTTCCTCAGCACTCCTGATAGGACTTGTGCTCCCAACCTGTCACCAGCTCCTTTGCCCTACTTTGGACATGCTCCAGCATATCAGCATCTTTCTTGTAGCGAGGGGCCCAAAACTGAGGACTGGCTCTGAGGTGTGGTCTCACCAGAGCTGAGGGCAGTGGGATGATCACTGTCCCAGTCCTGCTGGCCACACCATTTCCGACACAAGCCATGATGGTAGAACAGCATACTCTGCCTCACTACAACCTCGTTTCAGGTAGTTGTGGTGGTCCCCCTGAGGCTCCTTTTCTCTTGGCTAAACTTCCTCAGCACTCCTGATAGGACTTGTGCTCCCAACCTGTCACCAGCTCCTTTGCCCTACTTTGGACATGCTCCAGCATATCAGCATCTTTCTTGTAGCAAGGGGCCCAAAACTGAGGACTGGCTCTGAGGTGTGGTCTCACCAGAGCTGAGGGCAGTGGGATGATCACTGTCCCAGTCCTGCTGGCCACACCATTTCTGACACAAGCCATGATGGTAGAACAGCATACACAATTTGCATTGACATACATAACTATCAGTATCCCCAGTCACAGAAATGAAGCATTGTTTGTCTCCTGCCTGCCAAACTAGATAACTGCATAGCTGTACCTACAGCATGGGAAGTGAAAGGTGTGAATGGTAAATGCCCTGAAGTCTCTAAATTACCTAAAACATTCTTTCAGTAACTGTAAGATGGCTTGGTCTCACCAACTGCAATACAACTTACACTGTGGATCCAGTTAAAAAACTGGGGTTTGGCATTTTCCAGTGCAATATAGCCCCAAATTTGTTCTCATCCTGGATTTTGCATAATAAATAAAGCTGTCACTGGCTTCTGAATATATATATATAGTGCTGATTCAGAGCTCAAGGTCAGTCTATGTTAAAGAGGAGAAAAGGAGACCTTTATGTCTACATTGTTGGGGAAAAATATTTAAAATAACATCTCTTCAAAGCTATACAACTATTTTAGGCATGTGGTGTGATTCTTGGGGCTGTCCTGTGCAGGATCAGGAGTTAGACTTCAATGATCCTTGTGAGTCACTTCCAGCTCATGGTATTCTAAGATTTTATGATTTTAGAAGTTACAAAAAATTGAGATCAAGCAGTCAGCAAAGTAGTTCTGAAATCGTCAAGGGCAAAAAAAAACCAAACCTATCACCATGATCTATTTGCACTTCATTATCTGGGTATCATCACTGAATTCTTAGATTCAGACAGCTAGAAGTCCAGAAATAATGGGATAAAATAAAAAAGGAACAAATATTTGGACTGGAATACAATATTTTTTCCCTAAGTTATTTTGAAACTGATGTGGAACAAATTGCTACCTGCATTCTTTTCAGTCATACCAATAATAAACCCATAAATAAATACAAAACTGAACTGGAGCACTGCTTTCCACAGCTCCTGCCCTTGATCCCTGCAAATACCAGGAATCACTCTAGTTGTCTTCCACATGGTCTGATTAAAAGTTTTTTGAAATTCTTTTTCACAGCCTTAGTGTTTTGAAAATGTTGTTATCCTCAGTTCTTTTCAAGAGACAGAGGTCTCCAGAGAGCCATTCATCTCATCCTAAGATAGGCATCTAAGACAGGTCAGCAAATGGTGTTCTGAAGATGATTCTATTAACTATAAAGGGAGAGCAGACTCAGATATCCAACTTTTAGAAGTCTGTAATTAGACAGGATGATTTTCACTCATCAAGGTACTTTTAGACAACTTTTTTTCCTCTTAAGATATAAAATCTCAACTTTTTAAACTAGAAAAATACACTACCCCCTTACTAATTTTAAAATTCTGCATATAGTAAGATGGACTTTATTCTTCTGCACTCTGGACAAACTTTTAAGCCTTTCTTTTTTCCCCCACTTGAAATGCCAGCATACTATAGGGACATTGCTCTCTCTGTATTTCTAGGTGCAACTCAAATCAAAAGTGTTTGAAAACTCGTGAAGAATGTTGTACTTGTCACATTTTCAGCTCAGGTTCAGAGACTTCCAGTTCATGTATGATTCAAAGGTTCATCTAAATATTAGGATGCCTGTCCAAAATAAATGAAATTCCAGATACTTGAGATTCACCTGTCATTGAGGATAATGTTCCATAAAGAAAGCCCCAATTATTTCAGTAGCAATAAAATACTGAGAATAACAGTAGTAAAAATGGCACCTGCTGAATTTACAATGATGCAAAGCTATGAGCTACCAGGAAGATGAACAAGGAAGGTGGGAGACATTTTCCATTATTCATACTAGGAGCTATACTCTGCTCCTTGCAGAGGACATACCCATTCTATACAGTTTGCCAGAGTCAGATACTGTCCACCCCAAACAATTGCATGTGTCAGTTCAAATTGCTCATTGGACGGTGACACCTCACTCATTTCATGCTCCTCACCCTTTTCTCTGTATCACTCCTTTGTTGTGACCCTTCCTGTCAGAGATGTTAGTTTTAGAGCCAGCATGAGATTAACTGCATAATGCTCCTCTTTCAAGCCTGCCTTTGCTTTATCTCCATCCAGCTGAGCTGGACACCGGGATGCACCGAGCCCCCCCGGGAATGGCTGCAGCTCCCTGTAGCCTGTTTGCATAACAGCTCACTCCTCTTTCTAACATGACCACAGTAAGGCCACATTGTTTCCAGAAATAAAACAGATTAATTCTAAACCTACTGCAGAGCCAGGATAATAATTCTCTTTTTTTTAACCATGTGTTTAACCATTTCTGAGGAGTCTAAAATTTAGGAATCTAAAATGGAGCTAGACATTTGTGTGTATGTTATTCTTGTTCAAGGAAAAATCCTTATCTGGGTTTACCAGGGGTTTAAGTTTTCTCCCCTCAGTTTAACAAAATACATTCAGAAGAAAAAAAATCAAAATCAGAAGACTGCATCACTATTTGTTAGTCTCCTCAAAACAAACATATTTAGGATTTTCCCTCAGTCTGTCCACTGTTTTTCCAGCCAACCATTACTCAAAGATATGTTTACCTTCTTTCAAGGAACAGTTATTACTACATTTTCCCATGAAAGCCTATATCTACTCTCTTTTCTGATTAACCAGCTAATTGACATCTTTTATGAGGAGGGGTTTTTTCCAAGTTTTTCCCCTTCATGTTTATTCTCTGCACAAGGCATTGATTTTTTCATGTTTCTGCTATCCCAGGCAGTTCTGACTTCTTCCCTTCAAGCTACACTGTAATAAAACAGGACAAATGCTGCAGTATTCTCTCCTTAAAAGAGGGTAAGATTTTAACATGGATGGTGTTTATAAATAAAATTCACCTCTCGTAACTTTATGCCTCTATAAACTAAGTTTCTAGTAATTTAAGTCATTGCAAACTGACCATTTACATTCCCTACGGTCTTCAGACAGAAGCTTCCAGAGAGTAATTTATCCCCTGCTAAGATGGGTGCTCAAGGCAGGCACCTGCTGAAGATACTGGCTCCTATCTCATCCATTAAATAAACACAGAGCCTTGATGATCTGGCAAAACCAAGACATGTATGGTTTGGCAGGGTTGATTTGCAGGAGTGTTTGACATGGAAATTAAAGCAATCACAGTGGAATGAGTTCCGAGTGATTACAAAATTCTTTCCCCCATAATTTCTGTGCCATTTTGGAAAGATAGTGGTAGCTTTGATTTTGCATTGCCCATTGACATCCTGCCTATATACCTAAGAAACATATATTAATTACAGTGATATAATGTTGCTAACTACTGCTTAATATCCATGTCTTGCTGGGGAGGGAGCGAAACATGGAAATTAAATCAATTACAGTGAAATGAGTTCTGAGTGATTGCAAAATTCTTTCCCCCCAATTTCTGTGCCCTTTTGGAAAGATAGTGGTAGCTTTGATTGTGCATCACCCATTGACACCCTGCCTATATACCTAAGAAACACATATTTATTACAGTGATATAATGTTGCTAACTACTGCTTAATATCCATGTCTTGCTGGGGAGGGAGCGAAGAAGAAAAGGAAGAGTTATTTTATCTCACTCTTAAATGTACTTCAACATATAAATTTTATCCTTTCTTGAATAAATTTAAATACATCAACTTTCCCAAAGTTTGAAACTCCAAGCATTCTAAAGCAATTTTTCACATAACTCACACAGATATCAAAACTGTGATAAATACCAGTTCACCTACAAATAGCATCCTCCTGAACCTATGTTGAACAAGAAAGTATCAGCAGATTTGGGACTTAAAGCTCCTAATGAACCTGTTAAGTTTATCCTAAATATAAGTTTATGTCTACTTTTGTAGAATAGTATAAACTCGCGCAGATGAGAAGTACACAAGGTAGGTTGAGTGATTTTTTTTGCCATATGTGTAAGTTTATCCTCAACATTTCTACTTTTGTAGAATAGTATAAACTCGTGCAGATGAGAAGTACATGAGGTAGGTTGAGTGATTTTTTTTGCCATATGTATTTACTGCACTGGGTCTTGATGGCATCTTTCTTCTGCCTCTCACAGTAGACGTAAAGCAGGTGATGCAAACTTAAAAGCCTCCTGAAACAGCAGGAGCCACTTATCCCATGCCTGCCTGTGATGTTGTCAAAGCATTTCCTAATCTCCATCCCTGTTGCCTTTTGACAAGTGTATGCAAGATTGGAGCTAAGAGAAGGAAAGTATCTTCTAAATAATATTAGTGGGTGGAACTTTTGCACCATTTGATTAAAGGGGACTCTTTACTTTTAGGCCAGCAAGCAAGGAATAGAGTAATTTTAGCATGTAGAATTTTCAAAAGTTTAATTTGATTCTGAAAATTGAATTGTTGTAGCACAGTATAGAAATATTGAGGGAACTACTGGTCTTTTACTGAAATAAGTTTTGGCTCTTGACAGTGATCTGTATATAGATTATGGCATGAGAAAAACTATTGGGAATTAATCTGATAATATGAGGGGAATCAGACGGGACTCAACATGACAAGAGATGCCTCCAGTTGTCTCTCCAAAATGGCTCCTGCATTTTTAACTTGTGGTGAGCTCTTTTTTAAATTAGTGCTTTATCCCCAGGAAAACTAAATTGCCAGGAAACCTGAATTTACGATGAGCCAATCTAAAGATCATGTAGTCTCAGCCCACTGTAACCATGTTTTCTATCCCTAAGTAGCAATTCAGCCTTTCTGCTATTCAGAAATAAATGAGCATTTTTATCTGCTTGTGTGCAGAATTTATGAAGCATACAGGAAAAGTCCCAGCTCACAACATTATTTACTTAGTGCTGCAAGGGGAGTTCCCTGGCAGCAAAGAAGAGCTGTGATACGACATGTTCTTAATATTTTTCTCTCCCCATCCTTGTTATGTGCCCTGCAGTACTATGAGAGAAGCTCTCATACCCGTGCTGGGAAATAAGCACATCTGGGTGCCTCCCTAGAGAGCCTGTACATTAATGCCCACAGCATGGGGAACAAATAGGAGGAATTGAGGGCTATGATCTCACTGGAGTCACAGAAATGTGGTAGGATTCTTCACACAACTGGAGAATTTTGATGGATGGAGACAGACTTTTTGGAAAGGGTGTCAAAAAGGGTGAATTATGGTGTATGTGAGGGAGCAGCAGAGATGGATGGATCTCTGCTGTGGGATAGGTGGTAAAAGGGCTGAGAGCCTGTGTGTCAGGATAGGGGACAAACTGGCACAGGTGATGTTGTGGGTGTCTGCTACAAACTGCCTGGTCAGAAAGAAGGGGATAAAGTCTTCTGAGAACTGGAAAAAGCCTCATGTTCACTGGCCCTGCTCCTCATGGGGAATTAGAATCTTGGTGGTATCTTCTGGTGTGCTTTGACTGAGTAGATAATGATGGAGCTGCTTTGCTCATGTCTTACAAACAAAGAAGGGCCATTTGGGGATCTGAGGCTGTGAGCACCCTTGGCTGCAGTGATTATGATGACTGGAGCTCAGAAGATGAAATGGAGGGAACAAGGCAAAATTAGGATTATGAACCTGAACTATAGCAGAGGAGATTTTAGCCTTTTTCATAGATCAGCTTGGAAGAATGCCATGCAATATGTCCCTGGAGAAAAGAGGGGTCAGGGAGAGCTAGTTCATTATCAAGGATCACTTTCTCCATCCTCAGGGGTGGTCCACACTAATGAGCAGGAAATCAAGCAGAAGCAGCAGGAGGCCTGCATGGATAAACAAGGAGCTCCTGACTCAACTTAGAAATTAAAGGGAAACATATAGGAAGGGGAAGCAGGAATTTCAATGACATTTATGAGAAAACTCATCAAACATCAACAGTCTCAGTTTCCTAAAGAAAACTTGGTAGGGGACAGGACAAGGAATTCTAGTTACAGAGAGCAGGAAAATCAATGCAGTCTATGCATTTCATATGGCATTACCTATGGATCTAAGCAGGTTTAATTCTAACATGGGACCTATCTGACAGAGAGTAACTTTTACAGAATGAGAGACTTATCATCCATTGGGACAAAAAATGATCTGTGTTGCTGGTATTTTAGATGACGTCTCATAATTTTCCCAGTGCCTTTATAAGGATATTGAAAGGAAAGAGTGATTGATGTAGAACTGGAGGGTCTTCATATCTTTGGCAAGTAAGACAAAGCAGGCCATCAGCCCTCTGATTGCATTTCATACAGTGGATATTTTCCAGCTCAGTGCTTAACCATTAACTTCTCAAGGTAAAATGACTACTCGGCGCAGTGAATATATTGAACATTGTAGAAAGACACAGGAACCTTTAAATGGGCAAGAGTGGGTCATCCATCACTCCAGCCAATGGTGTGCCTATTCCAAATTCTGTCTGCCTGATATTCAGCTGGAAGGAGTCCATGAGCCAGGTGGTAAATAAGTTGGCTGTGCACAAGCACAAATCAAAAGTGGTGTGAGGGCAGAGGTGATGGAATAATGGTTAACAGCATCTAAAAAAGTTTTAAAAATTTGCATTACTAAGTCTGCATTCTCAAAGTGCTCATTTTTTCCCCCATTTCTTTTAATATAGAACTGAATATCTACAACTTCACTGATGCCTGGGGCCAGCAATCTATGGAGAGAGTCTGGTACTCAAAATACAAAAACCTATCTTCATTTTGCAAAACTTCTGACCAGACACAGTGAAAAATAGCAAATAGAGTCAATAAAAAATACATATACTTTAGCACTTCCCTGATCTGCAAGGAAAATTTACGGGCTTCAGTATAAAAGATGGTGCAGAAGAATTTCTTGGACTATAAAACTTTAAAAAGAGGATTGTTTATATGTTCCTTGAAGAGATAACCACTTCTGTTTCATATAAATATATATACCTATAAATACACACACACAATGATTTATGAAGGTGATATAGTTAGGCAGTATTACAGTAAGAAGCAGTGATCAATGCACCACAAAGACATAAAGTTATGTGCTAATGGGTTTTTGATGTTGCTGGAAAAAAACCCAGGAGTGATAATATTAGCCAGATGATTCAAAAAATGTATTAAAAATAACACTAATGAAAGGTCAAAACATTGCAAAAGGAACATTGCAAAGCTCTTGGAAAGAGTTCTGGGACTCTCAAGGCCTCAGATGACTCTTGGGGATTATCAAGAAGGATCAGTTTTACCCATCCTTGAGTACATGAAAAGAGTAAAATAGCTTTGCTGCCCACATTCACAGTATATTTTTTAAGGTCAAGTAGAATCAGAAAATGTTAGGGGACTGCAGAAACACACCTTTCAAAACAGACTTAAGAGCTTCCCAACTTCAAAACTGTTATTAGCAGCAACATTCACCATGCTGCAAATCACAATTCCATCCACTGTATTCCTTGCTTTCAGATTTAGTGTGTCCAGAACTAGTAGATAAATTCCTCTCAGCCACACATATTTAGACTTCCCAAAACTAATAAACTGAGGTCTGCAGTGTACATCTAATGTACTCAATGCTCTTATGTTTTTTTAGCAGCAAATTCACATCAAGCCTCACACCTTTCAACCACTCTGATTTATCAGACACTGCCATTAACTTATTAAGTGTTTAGAGATCTACATGTGATACAGACTAATGCCAGAATTTATCAATCTTTAAACCAACGAAGGAACTAATTGGAATTGCTGTCTTTACAGTAAGAATAATCCAAACCCTGGCTAAGCAGCACAATCCTAGAATAATAGAGAACTATTGTGTAGTGAGTATGCTCATATCCCTGTAACAGCAGTTTTATTACAGTCTTCCTTTAGGCATTTGTTTGAATTATTTGACAGTAAATATGAAGAGGGATAAGTGGCTGAAAGTATTCATAAAGTATTTTCTTGCAATATTACTCGCAATATTACTCACAATATTACTCTCCTCTGATGTCTGTCTTTATCTGGCGAATTTAAAATTTCACTTTTTATATTATTTTGATTAATTTATAGAAAGCTTTTTGATACACTAAAATATAACAAAAATTCACAATGTTACAATAATAAGCTTAAATTTAAAGGATATTATATTTTTAGTGGTTTTAAATCACCTTGGTCTAAAACAAATTTGCAATGAGACATCTGTCTAATCATCTTCTTACAGTTACAGAGACAAAAAATAAAAATAATCCCAGTGACTCCAACTGCTTTTCTTACAAATTATCCTATAATTTGAAGAAAAACAATGAAACTGTACATAAAGCTGGGATTTTGGAAATTTTTGTGTTCTTACTGAGGCAATTGACTGTCAAAGCCAACTCCTGAAAATGTGTATTGTTCAGTAAATTTTTATTTCATTCACAGTAGGATGGTGTGAAAAATATCAGCCATGGAAAATAACAGTCAGAGTCTACAGAGATCTTATAACAATGTCAAAACAAAACATCTTTCATGTAAATTATGATAGCAACAAAATATAAATTATGAAGTGAATGGAGAAACTCTTAATCAATTAATATAGAATATAGATTTTTTTTGTCTCTGTTGTATCAGCATATAACTTTAATAAATGCTATTTCTAGCCTTAAATTGGCATGCAGTTACCAGTCCACTGCTTCTGGAACAAATAAGCTCCAGAAGATTACCCATAATGTTTGAAATTCAGCCTGGGTATTTCAGGAGGGAAACTGACTTGGATCCTTCACCTCAAAAGTCTTATATTTATTCCTGCAAGCTGCAGAACAATTCAAAGTAAACAGAGTGATAAAAGCAGTGAAATCTCATTTTCCTGAAAGCTTTTACTGTTCTTATTGCAGTGTGTTAGTCTGGTGTTCTTAGTCCAGTGTGCTTTGAAGTTAATTGTAAATTGGAAGGTTTTCAGGTAGATGCTAAGGATGTCTGCATAGGCTGTAGCAGCGTATGCCCTTTTTGGTGAACCTTTAATCACCAGATATGCAATTAATGCATACAAACTCATAAAAGCTGCAGACTAAATGAGTGAAGTCACAAAATCAATTATAGAATAATAACATTTTTTTTTCCTTTTAAAAAACGTATGGCCTACTGTCACCCTTTCCTTTTAAGACTTATACCAACACCCTTAGCACCTCAAAGCCATCATGATAAAATGAATTTGAAAAATCTGTTTCATATTGCTTCCTCAATCTGCTGAGTTTCTGTCCACCCCAGTGACCTAAAATTTCTGAGTGACAGATTCCAAACCCTGCATAGTGATCACTTATGATTTCAGATGAATAACACAGAACTAGAAACAGATACTGTACCTCAAATAGGGTGTAAAATTCTGTAAAATGTTTGTGTCTAGTTCTGGTGACATGTAAGATACAATGGCTATATGCCTGCATTGCTCTGATGGAGAGACAAAATATTTTTGTATTTTGGAGGGCTTTACACTTGTATGAATATTATATTCCCTTTCATTCTAAGGACTATTCTTTGTAACTAGGCAACCATGCTATAGAGCATTATAGTATAATATTTTTAATTCTCTAAAAATGATATAGTTATTTGTCCACATTGTTCTCTAAATTTTTCTGTAATGCTGCAAAAACAGACAAATCATGGGTTTGTGCCTTTGCACTTTATTGCCTTTAATGATTATATTTACCTATACTGTGGGTGATCTTCAGAGCTTATTTCTGCCTTCATTCCTTGTTAGCAATTACCAGTCATTCCTTTTTCCACTCTGTGGGAGTGGATCCAAACCAAAAATATGATCAATTGTTCCTCTGTCCCAATGATTCTTTTGTGCAGGACTCTGTGGTGCTCAGCTTGGCCATTGCTCCTTTTCATCTACAAGGTCATGACTGTTTTAAGCTCTCTTGGCACCAGTGTGCATCACAACTCTTAACTTGGTGATTTCTCATCTAAGCAGTACTAAGGGCTTGCTTTGAGTTTGCCCACTCAAAGTGGGACAAAATTGAGATTTAAGCAAGAATTTCTGTACCATATTTATTGCAAAAGATAAAGATACTGTCAGGCTTCTAATAACAGAATTTGCATCTGTTCCTCTACATTATGAATTTCATTATGCAGCAGTCAACCAAAAATTGCAGAGGATTAATCAGCAGCAGAGGACAGCAGGGTTTTGCAGTCTCTAGTGGAAAGAGCAGAGTGGGATGAACCTGGATGTGTGGAATCATCATGGTATGAATGTAATATTGCAGTTACCTCTGGCATTCCTGTCTCTTCCTTGTCTTGGACGCCTCACAGCTAAGACCAAGAAGCCTTCACTGAGGAGTATGGCTGTCCGCTTATTTTGATAGATGGTCTTGGGATGAGTGTGACTTCAACTTTGCACTGTGCATCCTTATGCAGAAAGCCTGTCCCTAGATTAAATTCAAAGTGTTATTTTTGACATTAAAAAATCCTTTGATGTGGGCAGTCATTTAAACCCTGGTGACATGACTCTTAATTACAAGAGAATCAAGATTATACCAAATTACACTGAAATACACTACACAATTTGTGGTGGATATTTAGCTTTGTGCTTCAGAGTTCATACACATCCTCATTTGGGCACAGGGATGGGATTGTGTGCCACAATATAAGAAAGATATAAAGCTATTAGAGAGTGTCCAAAGGAGGGCAACAAACATGGCGAGGAGCCTTGAGAGGAAGCTGTATGAGGAGCAGCTGAGGTCACTTGGTCTATTCAGCCTGGAGAAGAGACTGAGGGCAGACCTCACTGCAGTTACAATCTCCTCATGAGGGGAAGAGGAAGGGCAGGCACTGATCTCTTCTCTCTGGTGAGCAGTGACAGTTGTCCCATGGGAATGGCCTGAAGTTGTATCAGGGGAGTTTTAGGTTGTATATCAGGAAAATGTTCTTCCCCCAGAGTGTGGTTGGGCACTGGAAAAGACTTCCCAGGGAAGTGGTCACAGCATCAAGCCTGACAGAGTTCAAGAAGCATTTGGCCAATCGTGTTGGACGCGTGTGACTCTTGAACATGGTCCTGCACAGGGCCAGGAGCTGGACTTGTTTTGTAGGTCCCTCCCAATCCAGCTTATTTTGTAATTTAGTATAACTATTTCTTTTAACACAGCTGAGAGGACCACAGATCTCTATTCCTCTCTCTTTACTCTGGTGAATGGTGCAAGCTTACCTTGACACAGACACTACCTGAGATATCCAATTCAGGAGCAGAAGCGGTGGTGCAGGCATGAAACCCCACCTCTAAATTCTCCCACTCCTCCCCCTAAAAAAAACCAGTCAGACCTTAGACGGACAGAACTGCCCTCAGAAAATGCTTGCAGTCAGTCTCCACTGGGAGAACAGGGAGAACAGCTCCTTCACAGGGAGAACAGCTCACAAGTTGTCAGGTGACTTTCAGGTAAGCAGAATTTGTTCCTCTCAAATGCAAACGTCTTAAGCAGGAAGTTGATGGGTGTAGTCATGACCCCTACAGTGTGGTTCTATTAATCTTCCCACTTCAATGGCTGTTTGACAATTTGGCCATTCATCTGGCAGAGACATAGGAGAAATGGACCCTGGAGGACAGCCAGCATTATGGAGTTGGCCTGATGGATAAACAGAACAATTATTCAAGTGGACGGTCTGATAAAACGAAATATGTATTTTTAATTTTATGTGTTTCAAAACTTCCAATATCCTGACATGTTTTCAAACTGTGCTAAGCCAATAGAGTCTTGAGGAATTGTTACACCAGATGTTGTGCATCTCTCTCCTAGATGTGTTTCTGGAGGCAGTCTGAAAAGACTGGATTCTCATGGCTGGGGTTGACTTGGCTTGGAATTTCATGGACATCTGATTTATTTCCCCTAAGTGTATGTTGTGCTTTTTTAAGAGGGACCTCTTGGAGGAAGGGGAGGTTGTTCCTTCCCCAAGGGGCACTGAGTGTGCTCAAAGAGAAGGTTCAAGAGACTGCAGGATGCACAGAAAAGGTAAGTTATAGAAGGGGGTCTGGACATCATGCATGGTTTGGTTTAGAAGACAAAAACGAAGATTACAGAGCAGGCCAGCAGGCTTTGGAGGTAAAGGGAAGAATTTCTAGAGGACTACAGCAGACAAAGCAGAATTTCCATCCAATCAGAAATCTGTAAATCATGGACTACCCTTCAAAACACATTGGATTTGTAACAACTCTGTAGAGAATTCAATTTCTCTTTATGTCCTCTTTGTCTCATTTTTAAAAAGCTAAGATTTTAAATTTCAGTTTTCATTCAGACGAAACTTTTGTTTCTGAGTAATGTAATGCAGATATGCAATAACCTAACTTTGAAAGAATCATCCCGGGGAAAAAGTGCTTTGGCATATTGTAAACAAATAACTGTACTAATCTCAGCAGAGAAATACAAGAAGACTTTAACAGGACATTTATATCATCTTAAAACCACTCATAAGGTACTCACTGGACTGATTTAAATCTGCAGTCACAGAAGTATTTCATGGAACATAAAGCGAGCAGCCCCTTTCCTCACCTCCTTCTTGCTGCTCCACTGCAAGTAAAAGGAAAAATCTCATATAGCTCTGTGTTCCTTGCTGCATGAAGCCAGCAAGCTTCCTGACAGCTTCACTGATATTATTCTGGCTGCTAAGCTCCAACACAGTTCTGAACTCCAGGCATTTTATGAGGCCTGCTGTGATTTGAAAATACCAACCCCCGATGTTTACATGGAACAAGTCCTGATTTTTTGAATTTGACTAAAATTCCATTCACCTGCAGCTACAGAAACTAAAGCAATAGGTTGGGCAGTGGGAACAATTTTCCCATGGGCTTTGTGGAAATTGTGTTATGTTTCTTTTTTTTGCAAGAGCTAGGAATATCTGCTAAGTATGTTACTGCTCTTTCATTAAATGGAATCACTTTTAATTCCTTTCTTATTATTGCATTTGGATGTAAAATGCATATTGGTAGAAGATCTGGGTGCACATTACAAAATTTAGATCAGAATTAGGCAACCATTTCTGTGACAACCCCCACATAGCACCAAAATAGCTGCTCTGAAAAGAAGTGATATGAGGCACATGATTAAATGTCAGTGAATTCTAAAGACTGTTTCTACTAGGGAGCACAAAGAAAGTGATCTTGCATTGTGCTCTAAAATGTCTCTACCCTGTAAGCTGATCTGCACAGACTGATGGTTCTTATGCTGTGTGTTGGCTCTTTGACTCCTTTTTGACTCCAGAAGGTGTGCATGTCCATTTGTGTGATCAAGGTGCACGATCTAGGCTGAACAGCCTGCCCTGGGGAATGCTCTGCAGTCCATCTCTTTGCTTTCAACCTCAGGGCGCAGCATGCTGCAGAGGGGGAAGGGTAAAACATGCCTGAGGTAATAAGTATGGAGATAAAACAGGTTATAAATTTCACCAGACTAGAAATGGTAGCCAAAGAAGTGAGTCCAGGTGTGAAGCTCTCTTGTCAATGTTTGTTGATGATCTGGACAAACAGATTTCCTTTAGCAGAAAACATGGCACAAGAACACACTTCACCTTCACAGGTTACTCAGGCACATGACAGGCCACTTGCTGATGGGGACTGGAAGGCTGGTTTTCTATTTCTTCCTAACTGAAAGCATTAGGCTTGTACATTGTAGTAAATAGTTTTCTAAATGCACTGCATTTACAGAATAACTTTCATCAACTACAGTACATTTCTGAATATTGCACACACTTTCTTAAGA
This sequence comes from Passer montanus, assembly GCF_014805655.1. Taxonomy (NCBI): domain Eukaryota; kingdom Metazoa; phylum Chordata; class Aves; order Passeriformes; family Passeridae; genus Passer; species Passer montanus. The sequence continues at coordinate 9,379,969 of NW_024367707.1, read as the reverse complement.
AACTTATGTGAACTTTATGGCATGATTTTGTCCCTTTCAGCTTTGCAGTCCCTGCTGGTCTTTCCACATACCATATTCCCAAGATAGTTACTCTCCAGTACTTACTGTTATGACACATTCATTTTCTAATCTAGAAGCACTAGAGAGCCTGAACAGAAATCAAAATCCTTAGTGACGCTCACCAGCGGTCACTTGAATAAAGAGAAGTGTCTTGAGCACGCAAGACTCCTTATCATGTTACTCAGCATGCTGAGCAAGTACCTTACTGTACATTTGACTGCAGACAGATTGGCAGTCTTCTCTTCGGCCTGGAAAAAACAACATTCTTAATGCAAGCCACATGAAACAGTTGCCTGTACACACCTTGCAAAAACAGATTTATACTGAGAATAACCCCTGATGTACAGACTGGCTGTTGTGTTGATGCTATGGTCAGGAAGAGCAGCTGCAGTGTGCTGTAACTTACTTTAGCGAAGAGTAATTCCTCTGCCTGAGACCTCACATATAATTCAGAGGCCTAGATGTATTAAACCTGCAATTAAGATCAAAGGAACACATTGTAGTGGATAAAATATGGGGTGTGAGATCTTTCAAACTACAGGCTGGAAATTTTAAGACTACATGCTGAGGTTTGTCCCTTCAGATACTCAGGCAATAAACTGCTTGGTTTTTAAAAGTACCTAGCAATCTCTTTTTCATTTGTGAATGTTTAGTATTACTGACAAGTAGGCCACCTATGTGTAAGTGCCTAAATATGGACTGAGAAAACTAGGTTTTGGCACCCAGATACAAATGCTGTGTCTGTGAAGTTTCTGTTCATTGGGAAAATCTTTTTTTTTCTTTTTTTTTCTTCCCTCTCTCCTCTGACTGTAAGCTATTTTGCACCTGTGACATTGCTTTTTTCCCCTCTTTGTGCCGATGTTTGCATATACTTCCCAGGAAAATGCACACAGAGCAAAAGTTTACAGTATTTCTTGAGTTTCACCATAATGTCCCATTCTAACACAGAAGAAAAACAAATACAGACAAGCTGGCAATTTTTAAATCCATAACTAATATAATAATCTGCTACTGGGAATAATAATAAAATTAATATTTTAAACTTCAGACTTCAAACAAAAACAAAGGCTTCCTACCTCAATACAATTCTACCATAACAATCTTATCCTTGGTTTTGATGATATCTTAAAAAAATTGAATATGCCTCTAATTTTTAAAATTCAACATATATTTGATAATTTTAATCATGATAGTATTAGAAATACTTCAGTCTTGCTTGTTAACTTTTTATTAATTTAGAAATTCATACTTTGATAATTTTCTCTGAAGTTGCCACAAAATCTTCATTCTGCAGTTGGTTTTGGTTAAAGTATGAAAAAAGCCCTGATGGCAGAATCAAGATTGCCTTTGAGAAGCTTTACTTTTCCTCAATTTTCCTTTTATTGTAAATAAATTTTAAGCACAAGTGCTTGCATATTAGCATTGCAAATTTCTTTTTGTTTCTGATTCATCTATATATATTTTCTTATGATTTGTGAAGTCATATTTATTCAACAAACACGTGCTTAACTTTGTGATTGTTTAAAGCTATATTTTAGATTAAGTGAAGCCATGAATAGGGCTGATTATAAGCATGTCTAACATTTTCTTGAATTGGGTCCATTTGTCGGTAAAAGAACAATGGTAGATAACAGTCCTTTCCATATTCTGATTTGAATATTTCATACATACCCATTCCAGAAAAGTGAATCCTTTTTAACAAAGATAATTTCATTTTAAAATAGCTAATGCATTAGCATTGTCTTATTCATCGAAGTAGAAAATGTTGTCTAAGGTCCTCTTCCTTATCTTGATCTCATCTGCATACTGCAGCATAGACAAATATTCTATTTAATGGTGTTTTTTCTAATGCCACAGGCTCAATATACTGCAAAAGTTTCCGGTTCATAATAGCAACCAGTAGTTTTTGTTAACTGCCTTGATAAATACAGGTTTGATTACATATGTGTGGCTTCAGCAGAATTGTTGCATCAGTTGCAATATTCTTGCTTATATTGTTCTATGCAATTCAGTATCCTTTAGGCTTCTAGATTGGTTTCTTAATTGGCAAGAAAGAAAATCTTATCTGCTATTTAAATTTTTTATCTATGATTTAATTTTGGACTTTGACATACCATGCCCACCATACTAAATTGTTCAGCAAAACTGAAAACATACAGGCACTCTGTATGGGTCAATTATAAAACAGGCCTGAAAAAAAACTCTATTTGACACAGGTGCCAAAAATGACAGGTAGAAGCTGGTGCACAGATACAATGTAAGCAGAGTGACTTCTTGATAATGCTGTAAATACAGACACAGAGAAAATCTGTAATGATTACAATGTTTTTATATAGAATTGCATAGTGTTGGTAAGCACCGGGATATAGAAATGTATTCTAAAAAATGCCGGTTTCCAAGGCTCAAGGCTGAAAAAAAGAATGTAACAGTTTAAAATACAAGTACCCAGAGTATTACAGGACTTACTACATGACAGAATCATAACCAACTATCTTTAGAAATAACAATCAGTAAGTAGGAGATCACAATGACAAAATATCTTCCCTTAAAACTTTGCATCACCAGCTATGTATTAACACCGCCTTACTCAATGGATTTTATTATCACATTTCTTTACACACTGTTGCCATTTGGATATGAGTAATATCAAGCAGTGCAGAAAAATCACAGAACCTTCAGCTCTTATCTAAAAAAACCCATTCCAATTTGATGAATTTTAAACCATTTTGAAGATGAGACACAGCACTTTCAAGTATCTTTTAAAAGATTCCAAATCATTAAAACCCCTACTTGACTAGTCTTTAAAAAATTATAGTGATGAGTTTTTAATTCACTGAGAGAAAAAAACTTGTGAGACCTACCAAAGTATTTAAATATTATGTGTTTGGTTTAGAATTCTACCTGTCTTCATTTAAATTATCTGGGATCAAATTTGACGCATCTTATAAATGGTATAAAGAGATACTATTGGTCCAGCTGCAGGGCCAAATGTTTGTGCTGCTTGGTATCCAGGAAATCTCAAAGCATCTTCTTCTGGGGATTATTTAGTGCCTCAGAAGAAAAAAACCAAAACCTTAGAACTCAGGAACAAAAAAAAAAAGTGCTTCTTCATGTCAGTTGTAAAGATATATACAATGCAGCTTTATAGCAGATTGTCAAGGACCAAAACAACAGGGTTTTCAAAAAATTAAGTCTTTACAGTGACTGGGTTTACAGATTACTTCATTTTAAAGTTTAGATAGTACAACATTCCTGTCTGCATTACATATGTCTGCCATTTCCTTCAGAACAGGAAGCATCTAGAAGAAAAAAACCAAAACCTTAGAAACAACAACAACAACAAAAGTGTTTCTTCATGCCAGTTGTAAAGATATATACAATGCATCTTTGTAGCAGATTCTCTAGGACCAAAACAACAGGATTTTCAAAAAATTAAGCCTTTACAGTGACTGGTTTTACAGATTACTTGGTTTTAAAGTTTAGATAGTATAGCATTCCTGTCTGCATTACATATATCTGCCATTTCCTTCAGAACAGGAAGCATCAGAAATGACACAGATCTTCTTCTCTAAAAATGCCTATGAAATTGCCATACTATATGAATTTAAGGCTTTTACTGGCCCACAGTCTACACAATGATATCTATGATTACACAAAGCATTAGAATTAAGTGTCCTAATTTGATTACTCTGGCTAGGCATAATAAAAAGATAATAGTACATGGTAAGAAAGCATCCTCAAAAAGCTATATTTACTATGCTATTCTAAAAACAAACGCAAAAAGCCGGGTAAGCCAGGAACTGATGTCAGATTCTTACTTTCAGATTAGAAATGTTCATGTTCAATTATTATTTGTTACTGAGATACTGAGTACACGTTGGTTTGCTGTCTCTGGCTGCCTGTTCTCATTCAGCGTTTACATGTACCTTTGTCACATTCAAATGGGTTTCACTTCACCTGACTTCAGTCATCTGGAAAACAATCCTCTAGTCAAAGGTAGGCATCTGTGCTTCCTTTCACTGGAGTTAAAGAAAATAAAGCACCTGCAAAAGGCAATTAATGTCACTTTTCCTAGAAAGAGATGGTTTGGAGTGATAAGTACCTGTGCACCACAGAGGTAAGGTATGACTAGCTGAGGCTGGATCCTAAAATTTGGGTAGTTTTTGAGAAGAATCCCACTGTAGTAACTGAAAGGTATAAATGTATGTGCAAGTGTGCAGTCATGACACAGTCTAATTGACATTTCTGCAAATGAAGATAAAATACCAAAATATTATTTCAATGTACAGTTGATGGTTTCAAAGCCAGTCCAAACTACACATATCAACACTCACTCTTGAAACAGAACAACGCCCACCACTTCGCTTCTTTGGGTAGGCAAATTTTAATCTTTTACTATGAGACTGACAGTTTTGTATCCAGTTGCTATGACAGCAGAAGCCAAAGAACCATGAACCAAAGTTCACTCTCATACCCCAGCCTCCTTCCCCACGCGTGATTCTCACATTGCACAGCTCCAAAAGGCTATCAGCATTTAGCACAGTAGGAAGGACACTTGCCCAGGTTCTGCTTTCATGTCTCACATCTGGGAGTAAGACTCCTGTGATACTGCTATTAATGAACCTCCAGCATGTTGGCTGGTCCAAGACTATCTCCACAGGCATTCTGGAAAATTTGCAATGTCGCAATAGCTTCTGCCTAGGAAAACAAAAATATAAAAGTAACTATAAACACAGCAAGATGGCATGTATTTATTTGGAAAGCCAAAGAAAGAGGAGATAATTTCAGCTTCATTTCAAATTTTAATGACTTGCATAAAGGCCTATCATTTTGGGTACACACCCTGTGTTTACAATACTGATGTTTATAAACAACAATCTTTTTTATCTCTTAGTCATTGTTTTGCTAGACAAAAATCTTTCATGTCATAAGACTGACTCTTCATTACCTTTAATACTCCAGCACCTGCTCTCATTTTTCATAAATGTACTTTTTGAATAAGCTGAGTATGGCATTTCTGATCTGATCTTATGCTTTCTGCTTTTTTACATCTCTCTACTGGAAATACTTCAGCCAGTATATCCTAGGATAACATTTACCTTTTCACTGAAAGACCCTGAAACCACAGAAATTCCAGTGACCCCTTAGAATTTCTTATTTTTCTGGCACTCACCACTATGCTCTAAGGCACCTTTATGTGAGAAGCCTTGGAGCATGAAGTGCTCAAGACGAGAACCTTGTTTGATATGGAACATATGTGCTTAATCTTATATATGGTGTATCATTTCATCAGCTTCAGTTAGCTTTGTAAGATCTTGGCCTATCTCCTCAGTCTATAAATAAATAATGACAGATTTATAAATAAATCAGTTTCTAACCAGCTGAAACTGTGTTATCTTTGTAGCTTTTACCAATCAATAGAGCAGCGTGAATGACAGGCAGAGATTCTGCAGTTTTAAAAAAAATATAGCATAACAATAAATAAATAGAGTACACGTAAGTACCACATAAATATTTTGATGCACTAGCATAAAATATTTCATATGGTATTTCAGAATATGCCCAAGCCGTTTACATCTATGCTAGGCCAGCAAGTGCTTTTTAGCTGGCAGTTCAATGTTCTCCCCATATAAATAGATGATCAATCATTCTTTGTTGCTATTGTTTTAAAGAATAGTTTGAAACCCAATTCACACTGTGTTAGTACGGCCTGTTCTTTTTGTTCTCTTATCAATGCAAGTTTTAATATTAAAAAAGTGCATTGTTTTCATCTGGCTGCAGGAGTATATGTGTTGAGCCCTAGTGTAATTTTCTAAGTCCTTGGTTCGTGGGAGGGTGCAGGTGCAATCCTGCAGAAGAGACTGAAACTCTCTGAAGGCACAAAGAAAAGCACATATCAATCTATTCAGAGAACAAACACACAAATGAAAACACTTAAGTGGAGAAAATCCACTCCCATACTGAGAATTATTATATTACAGTGCAGTTTGTGTGGAGATGAATCTGAATTTCACCTGCCTTCCTGTTCTGTTCACTCAGAGGACACTTATGGAGACCTAAACTCCAGTGCCTCATTTAAAGCCTGACGCAGGACATAAGTATAAGGTATAGTGTAAGTATAATGCATCTGCTCTTGTTCTTGTGCCAGGAGCCCTAGATTTATCATTTTTCCACAAGATGTGGTATGAAGAATGCTTGACTTTAATTACGTTGCCACAAACCAGCCCTGTCATGTTCCTGCCACAACGAGGACGCCGTCCGTTCAGGTCCCTGTCCTGGCATGTACAGAGAGATCACGGATAGTGCCAGAAGCCGGGCGGTGGATTTCAGCCCGGTGCCTGTCCTCGGTCCACCACCGACGAGCACTCAGTGCGAGGGCTGAAAGCCAAAAGGCCTCTCCTCACCCTCGGGGACTGCATGGAGCAGTGTGATCGTCGAAGCAAAGACGGCTCTCTGCTTTCCCAAGTTTTTGCATTGCAAGGCCCAGGGTGCTGCTCCCGGGCTGGCGAAGTGTCGCCTCCTACTCACCAGAGCTCCCCTTCCCCTGCCGCTCAGCGTTCCGGTCCCTGCCCCGGGGAACCGCAGCCGTGCCCCCCACAGCCCGACCCCTCGCCTTCCTTCCCCGGCACGGCGGCTCCGGGAGCCCCTGCGGGAGCCCCGGGCTCGGCCCGGCGGCCGCAGCGCCGCCTCGGGCTGCAGCGGGCGATGGGCGCCGGCCCGGGCGGCCGCCCGCGCCCTCCGCTCGCCCACCGGAGCGGCGCACGGCCGGCCAGAGGAGAAGGCAGCCCGCACACGCTGCGCTCTCCCCGGCACCCCGCCGCCTCCCTCCTCTGGGTACTGCAGAGGGGCGGCGGGGCGCTGCCGCCTCCCCCGGCTCCCGGAGCGCGGGCTGCGGGCAGCGCTCCTGCCGGGCAGCCCCGGCTCCCGCTCCGCTCCGGACTTACCCCGGGAGAGCGCTCGGCAGGCGGGAGCGGGGCGGGGGGGAGCGGAGGGGGAGGGCTGCGCGCAGATGAGCGCCGGTCCTGCGAGATGCTGCACGCCCAGCTCCCCGCCGGAGGGGGGTAGCAGCCGCTGTCTCCGCCGGCTCCTGCTTTTTCGCAAGGGCTGTTGCTGCCGCTGGACGCAACCTTCTCCCGACATGGAGCTGCTGCCGTCGCCGCCGCCGCTGCTGCTGCTGGAGTGAGTGAGTGTGACGGGCAGAGCTAGCCGGCCGCATGGATGGATGTGTTTAGCTTTGTGAAGATTGGGAAGCTCTCCGGGTAGGTGTTTGCCGGCACCGCTGCTGCTCCGCGAACCGCGGGCGTCCCGCGGCTGCGGGCGCTGCCCGTGTCCTGTGGGGGCAGGGAGGGATGGGGGCTGCCCGGCGCGGGGAGCGCCCGCGCCGCTCCCAACTTCTCTGCCAGCGGGGCTCGGGGCTCGCTGCCGGGGTGGGGCGGTGGGGGCTCGCTGTCCGTGGTATCTGCCCGGGCCGTGCCGATGTCCCTGCGCGGGATGGGTCATCCCCCTCTCCCTTGTGAAGGGACAATGAGCTGCGGCCGCAGTTGGGCGAGAGCGGTGCCCTCCTTGAGACGCCGGCCAGAATGGGCGGCCAGAGTGCTTCTGAAAATGCAAAAGCGGCGGCAGGGGCCGGAGCCGGGCGCGGTGGCAGGGGGGTGTTGGTGTTCGGGGGTGGTGGCCGCGGTGCGGGTCTCGGTCATCTGCCGGGCGGGGGGCGAAGTTCCGAGGAGCCAGCAGCGCCTGGCCGGGCCGCGCCGCCGGGAAGGGTCTCGCCCTGCCCTCCGCTCCGCTCCCGCCGAACCTCGGGCACACCGGCTCTCCCAGGAGCCGTATTTTTGGAGAAGTGGTGAAATCGTCGCCACTCGCATCGTTTGGAGCGCTGCCCCTCCGCCGTTTCACACGGCGATGGGTGCAGGGGCGCGAGTGGATTTAGTCTCTTATCCCTTGCTTGCCAGGCTCGTACTCCTCGTTGTTTAAATGTGTGGTTGATTTGTATTATTTTTCTCTGTTTCTTTGTTTTCCGAATAAACCTTCTCTTGAACGGCCTCAGAGTTGTGGTCTCAGCCTGAGGACTGTTGCGTTCGCAGCTGGTTGCCAGGCCTGGAACTGCATCGATAGATCAAGAGGCACAGCAGCCCCTGTTACAATGTTCCCACCGTAGTTAGGCGTAACTGGAGGTAGCCCTTCGCAGTTACACGGGGGATTGTGCTTTATCTCAAAGATGCAGTATGAAAGTACTTGAGTCACATTTCTTTTTCAGGGTTCTGGTGTGGATAATCTTCCTAAAGGATTTAGCTTTGATCACTGTAACTAGGAGTGTTTCAAATTCTTATGATTCACTGGTTCCTACACCATAGTTACCATATCCTTTTCTGTTTATGAGGCACGTATGAGGCAGAAATTGGATGGTGTACAAAAGGGAGAAAGGCCTTGGTAAGGAAATAAAAAAGGTGGCTGCTCCAGTGATGGTCAGGTGGGGAGCTTGTCAAAATGACAGATGGTCTGTAAAGAACAAATATTGCATGGCTAGAAGTTACAGAGTGCCACAGGTGCAGGCACTGCCTTTATCCCCCAAAATTCCCACCATTGCACCTGGCTGTGATTACAGCTCTGCTTGTGGCATGCCTGCACAGAACAGCTGCTGTCATTCAAGCACATCATTGTCTCATCCCGCTCAAGCAATTTTACACCATGTGACAGTGACAATACAAGCAGCCCCCTCGGCCTGCCTTGGGTGGTGTTACTGGCTGACACCGCTAGAGCTGCAGCAGCAGGAACTACAGCAGAAACTTTGAGGAGAGGGAAAATATGCTCACATAGATAAGGAAGAGGTCATGTAGTATGGTATTTATTTCCAGGCAACTGAATTATGTGACCTTCTCAATTTTTTTTTTTTTTTGGAAATGATGTTTTAGAAAAGCTCCTGGGTTTTCACATCGCACTTGGTCTAGAATATCAAAGGCAGAGAAAGGGATGTGTCATTCAAAAATTTTATTATGTCAGGTCATGGCAATTTTTAGATATATATTGTAAGCTTGGTTCTTTCTTGGTTTCTGCAAAATCTGTAGCTTTCCACATACTTGAGGACAGAGCTAAGATTTGCATTTAAGTAAAGACAGATCATAGAAATTCATCAGAAGAACCTGAAGGTTCCTTCTGAAATGAAATTTCAAGTTCTAAAGCTTCTATCTGCCTCTGCTTCATTTAAGGATGTGAAATACTTACAGACTGTTTATCTTGTAGATTGCAGTACATGATTTCTGTATTGAGCTACACTTTTTATTTCTAATTTTCTGGTTGTTAAAAGACATAATAGTTTACACAGGACTTGACTTTATTTGCTGTTACCTAGGTTACAGCCAGGTATTTATTCCAGTTTTATGAGAGCATCATGAAGAAGACATGGGGTTCCAGTGGAAACCCCAGTTTTAGTCCCTTTGTGCATTTGGGTTGGAAAACTAGTTTGCCCAAAAACACCGGTTGTTTGCTGCTAGAAGGAAGGCCTTTCTGAAGAAAATATTTAACTGAAAGTGTGATCTTACAGGCAGATTACCTACAGAAAGTTGTTTTGAACATAACTGGTGATGAACTTCTTTTAAATTTTATTTTGATATGCATTCAGATCTCCTCACTTTAAGCTGCAAGTCTTTTATTACAGTTTTAGTCTGCAGCCTTGATTTTGCAGGCAGAGGCACACCTAAGCTCTGTTATACATGACTATTGGAAGGGATATTTCCTAAAGTCATGATATGATTTTAATGGATCTGGTAAGAATTTAAGTTTTGTCTCTGTGAATTAACATATACATTTTTTTTATCGGGAATGAGCTTAAGATGAATTTTAAAGTCCTAGAAGATGGCTACTGGATATAAAATTTTACATAGCATACATAATTTTTTACATTTTCGTTATCTATGTGGGTTTTTTATGTGATACCTTTGTGTTTAGGGTCTTTTAGAGACTCTGCTTCTACAATGGCTTCAACAATTGTCCATACTTGCTAGGTAAGTGGAAAATATGGGCATAATCTGGAAAAGGATTATGTGCAGAAATGAGAGAGAATGCCAAACTGGTTTTATTACAAATATGATCTCTGGTAATCTTGTCCTTTCCTTGACTTTGTAGGTCTGTCACATTGTGTTCTATGCATAAACATACAGATGCTTCGTGATAAAGTTTCTGTTGAAAGTTTGGAGATACCCATCAGACACTGAAACCAAAAATATCATGCAGAAATAATGATCACACTTTCCCTGACATAGCCTCTCCCCCAGTCCTGTTTCAGAAATTCACCAATCTGGTAATGGTCTGGACTAAATGTTTTAGTATAAATCTTACAGTGTCATTCTCTGGAGGAAAAGGCCACAAACAAGCAAGTACCTTTTCTTGTGATGAATTTCCAAGTGTAGAGAATGATTGACAATGGATCAGTGCTCTGATGTGGAGCTGTACAAGGCAGGTGAATATTTCTGTACTGTGGGCAGCATAAGCATGTATGGGGTGGTAGCATCTCTGATTTGGGATGGAGGATTAGTGCCATAGGTGAGGTGCACAGCTGACACTTGAGGCTGGTTCAGAAGTCTGCCTTGCCTGGTATTCTCTCCCAGTTGCTTTTAGCAGCTGCTTGGAGAAACAGTAGGAGTGGTGATTCTTGAGCATAGGTATAGGCAGTGGAGGAAGGATGGTGCTGCTGTTCTGGACATGGAACTGATTTCAGATCAAGGTAAATCTGAGAAAAGGGCACAGTGTCAAGTTTCTAGTCGGTTCTGGATAGATGAACTGTGAAACAATAGGTCAGAATAGTGAATGGAAGTTATCAAGAATTTAGGCTTGTATTCATAGAATATATTTTTAGTTGGATTTTTTTTAATTGGGAACTACTGTTTTTGTGATGTCTGTTGAGGTCAGTTCTATTTCAGAGCTTTCACAGCAGGAACTGTAACTTTGAGTTTTGTTCTCTCCAGATACTGTCTTTAGATGTCCTGCTAGACTGGAAAGGTTCTCTCCTAGATCTGCCTTAAAATGTAACAGACTAGAAGCTGTGCCTGTATCTTCTGACTACTAAGATCGGTTGTGTTTTTGTTTGTTTAGGTTTTCTGTTTGTTTGGTGTTTTTTTTTTTTGTTTGTTTGTTTTTTAGGGAATCAGGTTGCTTGACTTCATGGTTTAATTATTTTTATGCAGCCAAGCAAATGTAAGTTTTTAGATTTAAAGTTCTAAAATTAGCCCGTTTGTGGTTTTTTTTTGTTTGTTTTTTAAATTTTTAACTAATTGAAGAAGATTTTGGGATGTTTCTTTGTCTTTATCAGAATAGCACCTCTTTTAGCTGTGATTTTCCTTGCCAAGTCTTTATTTTCCTGTGAAGTTTAAAAAAACCTCTGCATTAATGGAGAGACAACTGAAAGTGTGATTAACTTACTGATGCTGTTTTGCATATGATTTTTGGAACAATTTTTTTGAGTACTCTTTGAAATGACAATATCGTAGCTTCTAAGTTATTTTCAGTATTTACAAAAGATTCAGTTAGAAAGCCTATGATTATCCTTTTCATGTTCAAAGGAGGTAATTTAATTTCAAAAAGGATTTTATTATACTGGATGATAATTCAAATAACCAATAATTCATTTCAGCCTTTTTCCTTGAGGACTGCATTACACTTAGTGGCACATTTGCCTAGTCACATTAATATAGCAACTTTACCGTGTATTTTATTATTTTGTTAGCTGACACACATAATAGAGACATATGCTTTAATGTTTGTAATGTTAGTATTGCTGTATGTCATAGTGGCTTCAACAGTTTAGAGATTTATTAAAACCACTCCTTACATTATGAACTGCTGTAAACTTGTCAAGTATCCAGTGAATGATGATGCAACTCTGCTAAATATGTAAGTTCTGTATACCAGAAGCAACATTGTCTCCAAGAATTTCTGAGAAAGAAAAAAAAATAGACAATGAACTCCAAATATTGCTTTCTTTCTCATCTTCTACTAATTACTGAAGAAGATGGAATGAGAACCTTGAGAATTGATGCATTGATTTAAGAAAAATCAAAATGTGCAGGTTAAACATAATGCTTTTATTTCTAGGAAGATGTCTTTTTTGTTTGCTTTTGGCTTATTTTGGAGGACTTCAATCTGTAATGTAAAATTGTTGGTGACATGGCCAAATCAAGACTCTTGGGACAGTTTCTCTTATAATTGTAGCCTGAACCATTGTTCTTGTGTGTGCATCTTTAAGACACTCTGTTAAAATGTTTATATGGTGTGAGGAGACAGAAGAGAGGTTTTTTTTTTGTGGGTTTTTGCTTCTGTTTCACTGGTACCAGGACAATCCTGAGGTGTTTTACAGTTTATGTTTAGTTGTCTTTTTTGTTTGCTTTTGGCTTATTTTGGAGGACTTCAATCTGTAATGTAAAATTGTTGGTGACATGGCCAAATCAAGACTCTTGGGACAGTTTCTCTTATAATTGTAGCCTGAACCATTGTTCTTGTGTGTGCATCTTTAAGACACTCTGTTAAAACGTTTATATGGTATGAGGAGACAGAAGAGAGGTTTTTTTGTGGGTTTTTGCTTCTGTTTCACTGGTACCAGGACAATCCTGAGGTGTTTTACAGTTTATGTTTAGTTTTTTGAGGAAGGAGAAGGTCTGCATGTTCATGATGTGATTTGGTGGTTTGTTTGTTTTTGAGAAGACTGCTTTTTAGCCTGACAGATTGATGTGGGAAATTTCAGTTAAATAGAGAAAAAAATCTCACCATAGCAGTAATAAAAAATTAGGATATGTTTCCATATTTTGCAGCATTCTAGATCATTATGGAAGTGTACCAAGCTGTTCATAGGGAATACAAACCATGACCTGAAATAATGAGAGGATAATACATGGTCTCAGCTCCACTCATAATGTTGTGCAGAAGGGGTGTTTTACTGCTCTTGAAAGCATTTCCAAACAGTTATGTCAGATCTGTCACAACTTAGTATCTGACTGATGTGGCAAAGAATTGACTAAAGTCATGTAGGAGCCACCACCTCTTATAAAATGAGCCATCATCTGGGAAGGATCTCTAACTGCTGTAGACAAATAATGCAGAATCTCAAATGTGAGGAAAGGGAAGGTAACTTTGGATTCCAGTCCTACTGTGTCACGCAGAAATAGCTCTATTAAATCAGGGAAGACATTCCAGGTACATGAATTACTCATTTTCATGACTGTGTGCATATAACCTATTTGGATCCACGTTATGGAAACTTTTGGTGCTGATAAAGTATCGGTGTTTAAATACTACAGGGACATGCTTGAAGAGGAATTGACTTCTGATAATACCAAACTGTATTTAAAGCTGCTTTTTATAATCAGGAATAAAATGAATAGTTTTGTGACGTACCTTGAAGAAATCTGTGATGTGAAAAGGCTGCACATTTATTGAAGTCATGCTTAAAGACCTTCAAAATAATCAGTGAGACTCTGTTTCTGATAATTATTCCATTGACTGGAAATCAAGCAAATAAGAGTGGAGTAGTACAAATTTCAGTACGTAATTGCATTTCAAATTCTAGTGAAATCCACGCTGCTTAAAATCTAAACCTATGAAAGTACATTGGAGCTAGAGATGTAAAGTACTCCAGGACTCAAAAGTCTCTCTGACCTAAATTAGGACTTGGTGTGGGAGAAGTTTCTACCAGTATTCCTTTAGTTCAGAGCGTACAGAAACTCCCTTAAAGAGGTTGATTATTGGCTACAAACTGAGAAATTTCTTTTCATTAGTTTTAGAAACCAACTTTAAAAATTATTATAAAGTTAGAGAGTGGGCTTGTCAGGTATCAGTTTTAGCTGTGGGAGTCTGGGGAGATAAGGCTCTGCAGAATAGATGGATATCTTTCAAGATTTTGAGATTTTTTGGTAAAAAAAATAAATTATACAGAGAATAGAAAGAAGGCAGTGAAGACTAAGAAGGAATATTGGTATGTTAGAGACAAATGCTGAGAATGAATCTTCTTATGATCTGGCTCTTCATAAATTTTATTTCTGGAATTTTCTTAAAATTTTGAAACTTTAAGGGAAAGAGAGGATATTGTAAGGTATTATGACTTTTTATTTAATCTATAGATAATCAAAACAAAAAGGTGTGTATGTGTGGATTGATGAAAGCTACTTAGTGATTTACATTAACAATCAAAAAGACAAAAAAAGTCTCCCTTCTGTTGTTCAGAATTTATTTCTGCATATGTCCTTTCTGTTTGTTTTTGGGGAGTGGGAGAGAGAAGACATAATTTCTGAAACTAATGTTGTTTAAGAAGAAAATCTAAAATCATTATTTGTAAAACTTTGCAGTACTGATTGTACCCTATTTAGAGTGAAGGTTTTCATTAATGTTTGTGCATGATTGAGTTTTAATTGTTCAGATAAACTGTCAACCTTTCTCATGAAAATGCTTACATATTTGTTTAAAATACTTTTCCAGAATTATGCAGCCTGCAAGATTTTGCTTATGTTGCTTATAGATTTTGCAGTTTCACTGTTTGTTCTTAATCTTGAATTTGTGATTATATTCCTCTGGATTTGGCAGTACTCATATGTTTGGAAAGCAAAGTGCCCATTATTCTGTGGCAGTAAATGCTACCAGGAGTACTCGGAGTTGCACCAGCCATGTAAAACAAGCCAGGCATGTGTTACAAGTCCGAGCTGCCTTATTTCACTTGTGCTCTGTGCTTGACTGAAATAGAGCAGGAGAGAAGTGGATAAGAAATCTGGAAATATTCCATATCTGAGCAGATTTGTAGAGGCAGGATTCTTCTTTACCTGAATGCCTGAATAATGGCACTGACTTTGACTTACTGTAAATGAGGCTGTGACAAGCCTTGAGGCATCTATGACAGGAGCCTTGAGATTGCAATTGCACAGAAGGACCTGCTCCATCAGGGCTGAAGTTCAGACTTTGGGGTTGGACATTTGGAGCTTCAAGGTCCTTTTCAACCCAAACCATTCTATAATCCTATGATTTTTCTTTGCTTGTGATGTTAGACCTCTATCCCACAAAAAACAAAGAGAAAAAAAGTGAAGGTTATGTATGGCAGTATTGTCAAGGCCTTACCCACTCTAGAAAGGGGTGGGCTGTCTGTTTAACACTGCAAAATGTAACTGGTTATGCACCTTATCAGAAAAGAGAAGTTTTGTTTTGACTGTACAATGTGGCTGATAAGTCAAAATGTAGTACATGTGTTCAGGTAGAAATTATCAAATTTCACAGTTTTTTTACTGGCATTAGGTTTTGGATCATATGAAAGTTGCTATGTAAAGGCATCTGCTTTTTTTTTTTTTTTTGGTTTTGACTTGTTGTAAACCTCAGATGATGTTAACTGAATTTTAAATTTTTATCTTTGAAGAGTTTTTTTCCCCAGTGGGGGTGGCCGAGAGTTTTCTCATGAAGTTGGCTGTCTGCCTAGGTCTTTGCTTTGCATAATGTATTGTGTGTTACCTGTCATGTTTACAAGGAGTGCCTTCTCCTCTGCCAGGGCACACAGTGAAGGGGGACAGAGAAAAACTGCACGTGGGGAATTATCTGTACTTGACTGTTCTGCTTTGAAGGCTAAGTGAGTATGGGCTGCAGTGTGTAGTAGGGGAGGAATGGCAAAGGAAGGAAGAGAGAAATTGGAGAAAGGAATTTAATGCATATTGTATTGGGTGGGGGCTAATTTGCCTTGAGTTATTTGAACTAATTGTTCAAGACTAGCTGATCTTTATGTGAAGGTGAACTTGCATTGTTGCCTGGGTAGGAGTTGCTTCATAAGACTGGTTGAATTATTTGGTGAGATGTGTTTTAATTTGTGTGACTGCTGTTTTAAAAAAAGGGAGGAATTCACTCCAGCATTGAAACAGAAACATCTTTTTTGCTTTCTAAGGTCTTGAGTTTCTTCTTGAGAGTCTTTATTTTTCTAGGGTTTCTGGTGGCTAAGCTTGATCTCACTCAACACATGAAATAACAAGGTGGACCTTGAATCCCTGAGTATTTTCTGTCCCAGAGACCCTGCAATCAGGATGGTGCCTTTTCTTAGGGTGAAGTCAACACCTGCACTGGTTCACTGGTGAGCCCTGTGACTTCCCCCTCTTTGAATGCAGATAACTTGACTGCAAAATCTGTAGTTGTTGGGGAATGTGTTTATGTTTCATTTTGGCTTAAAAAAAAGTCCAAAAAATCAGAAAGAATTTGGCTTTTAAAATATTATTTAATTGGCATGGGGAAGAATTAGAACTAAGGTACTCTGAGGCATTTTGAGGGGGCACTTCCGTAATATGATCACCCTCATGTAATGTCTGCTGGCAGAAGACCTAATGAGGCTGTGAGGTCTGATTTCTGTTTTCTTTTGCTTTTCAGTTTTCCCATTTTGTCCCCTGCAGCCCTTTATGTCTCACACCATGGTGAGCTCCTTCAGGGACTAAAACCACTAGAAAACTGGTTTTGGTTTGTTTCATTTCTGCTGGTGTAGATATCTAAACTGGCTTGGCAGAAGTGTTGAAGCCCATTGTCTTGGGCAGCGAGGTGGAAGGGGAGAAGGGGAAATGGAGCTTCTGGCCTATGCTGAGCTCTGTTACATTGCACCTGTGTAGTGGTGGGTGGTGCTGTGGGAGAACATGGAGATGAAACCTTTCTCCAGGTACCTCTGGGAGCTGAGGAGTGGGCAGGCTATGTGACAGCCCCTCACATAAGCAAATCCGGGAAGAGGGGAGTTTCTGCAGAAGATGGCTCACAGTGAGGAGAGGCTGCTTCAGCCCCTCTGAAATGCCTCACATCTTTCCCAGTTCCTCTTGCTTCCTTGTAATTTCCTGCCTTTGAAGCCTGTTCTGCTGCCTTCAATTGACTTGGCTTTGCTTGGCATTTGGGAAACCAAGTACAGGTTGTGTGTGCTAAATGCAGCTTTGTGTATCTTGCACATCCTGATGTATTCCTGAAGGTATTGCAGCCTTGCTACCATGCCATACAGTCTAAACAAACTGGCTTCCTGTTGTTTTCAAAAGCAGATTTCTAATCATATTTTTGCTTTATTAGGCAGCAGAGGAGTGTGGTTGTCCAAGGGATTAATTTTCTTACATTACTTGTAGAAGGTGAACTGTCCAGGATAATTCAAAGGTTATTTAATTTTTCTTTTTGTTATCTTTTAAATAATGAACATGTGCTTATTCCTAGCAGCAAGTTTGCAGTTATATCCTTTCCGTGGACGTGTTTTCCAGGTTCTGTAAGCTGTCTGAAGAGATAAAAGGTTTCTTTCAAATGCTCTATTTCTGAACTTGGAAAGAACATCTTAGAGAAGCAAGTATAGAAAGTCTGTGCTACTTCTGAGACCACAGAAAAATAACTGGAGAGTATTAATGGCTTGCTTTTCAAATGCTCTTCATTTTGAAACTGGAAATGGGAGTTTTATAGGTGCATAAGTAGTCTGATTTTTTAATTAAGCTTTGACCCACATGGCTTTCTCTTTTTTTAGCAACAGTAGTAGTAAACTTTAAGGAGTTTCCATACAGCAATTTTTCTCTTCCTTCTGTATCTTCTGTCATTCCTTATACATATAAGGCACTTCATCAGCCCCCTTCCTTGTTGATCACTTTCATACTTTGCAATGTTTATCCATCAACTCTATCACATCATTGAATATGTGGTCTAAAAACAGTGGTGGTTGTGGGGATCTTGAAGGATACGTCTAAAGGAGAACTCTAAAAAGCCTCACAATGAATGATTCCATAGAAAAAAATTAATTTAGAACTACTAAAACTCTTTTAGCTTGGGTGTTTTATTGTAAAAAGAAAAAAAAGATATATAGCATATCAAAAGAACTACTCTCAGGATGCACAATTAAAAATACTGTAACTTTTACACTTTTTTTTCTAGGTGGCTAACATCATGCATTTGCATGACTTATAGTTAACATGCCTTACAGAAGACCACTTTATAAGTAATATCCTTGGAATATAAACAGTGGAATACAAGTCTGTTATTCTTTAGTTGACATGTTTGGATAAAAAACCCCTTCCAATATCTTTATTTTTTGATACTGAATATATTGCATATTTGTTTACTGATACAAAGGTGTGTTATTTCAAAGCAAACCACTGATTATTATTCTTCTCTTTTGATGGCTTTAATAGGCTTTAAGGTCCTGTGAAGGTCTTGTTGAGACAGGGATGCTCTGAAACGGCAGTGTGGAAAGCTGGCAGATTCTTTGCCCCTGCCACTTGTTTCCGTAGTTGTCCTGTTGGATTCAAGTTGTTCATGGTATCTGGGTGTGCTATTTGGTGCTCTGACTGTTTAATAGATTTTAATAGTAGCCTGCTATGTAGAGGATGAATTTCACTCTTCCAGATGTTAGTGCAAGCCTTCTCCTTCATCTCAGCAGTACTTTGTATTTCTTTAATGGCAGAATGCTGTACTTTGTATTTCTTTAATGGCAGAATGTTGGTTTACTTTTTGTTGTGTTTCCTAAAGCTTGTCCAAACCTCTTAGTGTTCTTTAGCCTTGTAATGATTCGACAAATGTATGTTTTTGGAAGTGTTTCCCTTACATTAGTATTCTTTAGCCATTAATGTCAGAGTTCATCCCATTTTCTCCTATTACATGCTGGTTTGAAAAGGAAAAATTCTGTTTTCATGTTAAATGTTTAAAGTGTTTCTTTCATAGTAGAAGGTAAAGCAGCCTTAGTTTCAATTTTTTTCCCCAACAGTTTTCAGTTCAGTGCTGCAATGAACAGCTTTCCAGCTAGAGGACACAATACCTATTCTACTGGGTGTTATTCCAAAATGGCTGAAATTTATTTTAGCTGCATAAAATGTTACCAGTACTATTTGTATATATTTGTTACCAGGCTGTAATTATAAGAACTGATATTTAATCTACTCAGTGTTCAAAATATTGGTTTTTTTCTTCTGCAAATGTGATGGTAAGCAGAAAACAGTTTGTCTCTCCATTTCTGTGGTATGGTTTGCTGTTTTAGTTCCTTTTCCCCATCCCACTCCAATCAGTTTCCAACTCAAGCAGCTTTCTTTTGCTAGTTCCCCCCTTTCACAGTGAGTACTCAGTGCTGACTCGCCACTTGCTGTGACTGGACTGCTTGGCATGGTTGGCTGGGGCACAGGCGCGTGTGTGTGAGCACTCTGACCACAACAGACACCTTCTTGATCCAGATTCTTTTTTATGAATTAGTTCAGTATTCTGGCTTTTAAAGGTGTTGGGGGAATATGTGGTTTAGGCTTTCATTTATACTTATGTTCAGGGGAGAACAGTTCTGAGCATAAGAAGTCCGTGGTGATTCTGCCTTTAGTGATCAGAGGCAGGAAGCCATAAAGTTTGTTTAGTGTTATGTGAAACCATAAGGAAACTTTACAAACTCTCGTTTTTGTGTAGTCTTTGCAAAAGTTGAGTAAGTAAATACAGCATGGCTACTTTGTTTCTCACATACATGCAACTGTTTTATTCTGTCTTTGTAATTTTTTAATTTCTGAGCTGAGTGGCACAGACCTTATAACTAAAACATGGTGGATTTTTCTCCTTCCAGTTGGACTGTGCACCCTGCATAGGCCAAATAACCCTGTGTACAGCATCTCTTTGCTCAGTAAATAACAGTGCCACTTGAATCGTGGCCAAAACTTTCTTTGCAGGCTTAACAGTAACTCTAATTTCATCTGGTAGGACCTGCCTGTCCCAGGAGCCAGTTCAGTGTGTCTGAGCAGCCACAGCTGCCCCCTGTACCTGAGCAGAGTAAATGAAGCACTCTTAGCACTGGGCTGCAGCCTCTGCTGCTGTCAGGCTGGCTGGGGGAAGGAAACCTGCCACACACCCTGGGTCTGCTTCCCTGTGCTGCTTCTGAATGTGATGGTTCCTAGCCTGGGCAGACTCTTCAGCAGGGATGTGTAATTTGTAGTACACTGAAAGGTGGCATGATTTGTTCTTCAAACGGCAAACCTAGTCCCGCAACCATTTTGAATAATTTACTGAAAACTCAGCATTAATAATGGCAAAGGAGTTGCATGTTTGGTGATTTAGGGGTCTGTGAATGCATCATTGTGTACACATGCCCGCTCAGCTTACCATACAGCTCCTATGCAAATATATATATAGCTCCTTGCTATATAAATGAGCAGTCATTTTGGAGGCAAAGTTCCTGGCTTTCCATTCTCAAGTTACACTTTCATAACTTAGGCCTGTTGTATTGAAAGTTGTGGTTGTTTCATAGTACAAAAAAAAAAGTACTATTTCACCTTCTGAAGTTTAGTACCTGGTGACTTGTTTAGTATTTTTTTATATTTATCAACACATACAAATACTTAGTGATAATGATAGTGGTCAGCTGGAAGGAAAACTTACCTGTGTGATGACCAGACACTGGGTTTAATGTAAAGATCAGATCACAGAATTAAACTGTCACCTGGTAAAACATGGGAGAGAATTTTGTTCCAGAAAAAAAAAAAGAAAGCAGTTCTAATTGTCTGGTTTGTTGTGCATTTCTCTTTATTTCATGATTGTGGGGAAGGACAAAACCCCAACAGTTAAAGACAATTTTTTACTATTTATTTTTTCCTCTTAGAAAAAACTAAGAGTTTGGCATCTGGTACTCTATAAGCTAATGAATACTGGACTTCCACATGAAGATGCAATAAATTCAAGCTGATTTTTGAAATTTAAGGCCACCTTTGGCATTTTATTATGCCAGGTAGATATTGGACATTAAGAGTTTTCTAAAAGACATGCTATTTCCATGTGGAATTGTCCTAAAAATATGCCTTTCTAGTGCATAATTAAAAATACCCATGCTCAAATTAAAAATGCACCTTTTACATTTCAGTTTTAAAACTGTCTGCTTTCCTCTGCCCCATGTTCCTTTAGTGATTCTGATTGATTGCAGTGGCACTTGGTGGTGACAGAAGAGTGCACCACCTGCAGTCAAGATCACTTTCTTCTGGATTTAGCCAGGAGTCTGCTCCCTTGAATGGGAACTCCAACAGCATTACTGGTAGGCTTTCTTCTTTTCCCTGCTTACTTTCTTTTTTTTTTCCCTCCTGCTTCTGATTTTTACTTCCACAGAAAATCAGGGGAAATGCTTTTGCTGAGAACATTTAGAATGACATGTCTGTCAGTAGATTGGAAGTAGCTTTAAGTAGCTTTTCATTTGTGTTACTGGGTTCTAACTTCTTTACCATTTGCAAAAGAAACCCTTATATTTTCCTGATTTTCTTGTAGAAAACCCATCAGCGTTCAATGGTAGGCTCTAAAACCAAAGTGTTCTGTTAATCCAAGGGATGGACTTGGCAGTGCTTTTTAAAGAATTGCTTAGTTTCCACTGTATTGGGGATGTTAAGATCTGGTGAGACAATCCATGCTTACCTGGAACATTGCACGTAGTTTCAGATACTGTTTAAAAAAAAAGTGCTGGAAGATAGGAAGAACTTCCACATGCTGGTGAGTATTTGGAAATTGATGCAAAAAGGGGATTTTCTTAGAGATAAAAAAATGAAATTTTCAGGTGAGGTAAAGCATGGGTTTGATATTTACCCTTATTTCATCAAAAACTTTGGACCTCCAGAGCAGTTAAAAAAAAAAAGGGAAGAAAAGACAAAACAGACTTAAGAGAGAGAAGTTTTATGAAACAATGTGTGCATCCAAAATGAACCCCTGTTCAGTAGTTGTGCTCTTTGCGAGCCTTAAATAACATCAAGGGACTCTATTTTTCTGGGACTCTATAGTCTGATTTAGTGTAAAATCTGTTAGAATCTGTGTTTTTGTGGCATGTAATTTAACTTCTAGCTGATGAAATCAGGCAAAAAGGGTCAAAGGTCAGTTTGCTGCAGATTTCAGGTATATTTAGCCTTAGTATGGAGGAGGTGTCATGAGGAATAGCACTTTGGAAAATGTTCTGTTGTATTTGTTGGCGTAACATATTGCTACCACAAAGAAAACACAAGCCTTAAGCTTTCCTATGCTTCATTGGGAAAAGTGTCTTCTCATCCATCTTCTATGCACAGCATGGCACTTAACATAAACTGTAATTTAGAAGGATATTCTGAATGTAGCAGTCTGTATATGTTGGTAAAAAAAAAATTTAATTCTATCACCATTTTTCCACTTGGAGAGGATAAACAGTAAATAAAGTGATGAGAATCTGGAAGACATGCTGTTGGTCAGCTGATGAGTGTTTGTTGGTAAATTAAAGTATGATGATTTATGTTTAGATTTCTTCAGTTTGCTTTTGTTATTGTTTTTTTCCTTCAGTAGTTTAAATCTTCACATGTCGACAGGAACTATAGAATAAATAACAAAATGGAGGGCAAGAGATAATCTACCTACTCTTGAGTGTCCCTACATTTTCTAGTTGGCATGCAAAACTGAGCTGCTGTTACCTAGTTTCATGTACATTAACTTCTGTGAGAGGTTATAAGCACCATTTCTGAAGCTGTCTACAGACCATGCAGAATCACTGGACAAATCATTCCAGAAACTAAAAAGGCTGGATGCCAAATGAGATTTCATAGCTGCTGATGCAAGTGTGTAGGTAAATTATAGAGCCCATTTACAATGTTGTGATGTAACCTAAAATTTTGGTGACCTCCGAAAGCTACAGAAGAGACCATGTAACTTTGTTATCACAAAAAAAAGGCATCCTTAGGTATGAAAATTTACACCACATTCCTGAGGTTATTGAGTGTTCCACACCAGTTCATGTTGGCTAATACAGAATACCAGATGTCCCTGATGAGCAGATCTGGAAAACCATTTGGCAGTAGCTAGTAGAAAATATCATTAGGCACAATGGTGTTGCAGAATTTCTGCCCTTCTTTGGATGTTGTGCATTTCATATCCCCTCTGAAGGCTGGAGATCTGAGCCAACATCTGTTGCTCCTGACTACCAGGCATTAGGATATTCCAGGAAGAAAGAATTCTGCTACAAATACAAGAATGAAAATGGAGTGGTGAAGAATATAATGTCTGACTGTTAAGTAGCTGTAATTAGCTGCCTAGGAAAGGAATTCTTTGATTCCAGTCCCTTTCCCTGGGCTTATCCAGGACTTTTATTCTCTCATTCTAACACAGACATGCAGAGAAGAGATGAGATCTAGGAGTCCCAACATCCAACAGTTTTGGCAGCTTCTCTCCATCTCTTTCCATTAGCCATTCCCAAGTTGTTCTTATGTATAAAGATACCAAGACTATATTCCTTCCTTCCTTACTCAACTTTTCCTCTGTTTAGTGCCACTTTGTTATCCTCCGTGTCCTGAGAAAACTGTAGATTATTTTACTTTATTTTCATCCAGACTTAACATTTCTTCAAACACTTTTATTAGAGGATAGTAAAAAATTTTCACTTTGTTGTAAAATAAGGTCAGATAAAGTATTCCAAATCTAGCAAGACTCCAAAGAACATGTATTTTGACAACTTCTACCAAAATGACTTAAGAGGGCTATGCTGCTGGCAACTATAGTTTTCTCAAAATAGACCTCCACTGCAGTGCAACATTATGCTGGAACAGTCAGCAATGGTGCAGTTGGCTTTTTCCCCCACTTCCTTTTCCTGGACTTCATTGATGCCAATAATAGCTAAATAACATAATTCCTGATTTTTGTTATGAAAATAAATATATAAATGATTAAAATGCATTCTAAGCCTGAAAATTAAAGCTTCTTATGCCAGATATATCTAAATATGAGCCTTTAATGTCACTGGGTTTTTTCCTTGTGGAAGGTGCAGGACTCTGTGTTCTGTTACACGTGATGGTTTTCCAAAGCTAAAATTAACATTAGGATAGGCTTAAAAAATTAGCTGGAAGCTATTTTTGTTCCATCTTTGGAAGTTGCATCCTTGCTGTTTTGTGTTGAGCAGTGAAATAATATAAATCACTCCCATGAGTTCTGGTGTGGGTTATTTTGGTAGCATGTTCCCCCGCAGCAGGCGGTAGCGCGCAGGTTGTGAATGCTTTCTTTGTGGCTCTGCGTTGTTTTTTGGGGAGGAGGGGCTGCAGATAGCGGTGGTTGTGCCGGGGTGGTCTCCGTGTCACCCTACTGTGGTTGTGCTGTATGCTTGAAATGCCAGAAGAGGGAGCACAAATGAAGACCTTGTTTCTAAGATGTGACTGAGCTCCATGAGGCAGATCCCAAGCCATGGAAATGCTGAGGTCACACGAGTTAATGCTGAAGGAACACAGTGCCTTACTCTGTTAGACTGCATGTGAAAAAAATAAAAAATGGGAAATTTCAGACTGTTGTGGGCTCCAAAAGGGAGTAAAGAAATGGAAGATGTGAAAAGACTAGGAAAAACTGTGCTTAGCATGAGGACTTTTGATGCAAAAACAAGTTGTGGTTTGCTATTTAAAGCTAACCAGCGTGTTTGGTTTGTAAGACCAGCGGTGCTTTTCATGAATCAAGGAGAATATTGCGTGCTGCTGTGCAGACTGGGTATGTTGGATAGTTGAGATTCATGCTTTCTACAGCTTTTTCAAATGTAGTTTATTAAAGACAGCTGTTGTGTCTTATTGTGGGTCATATAGCATGTTCCTATGGTCTTTCTTGGTTTTTTATAGGCATGCTGATTTGTAGGATTTCTAGTTTGCAAATATGTATAAATTTATATGTACTTTTACAAATTATGTATTTTTAATGATAATTGCAAACACTGTGTGATGAGCAAAGGTAGTATTGAAACTAATCACTAATTGGAACTATGTAAGGAGACGGAGGTGTTGATTAAATTTTGCAAATTGGTCTCCTTGATGGCAATAGCTATTTTGGTTGCAAAGGCTTGTTGACGGATGTGAAACTGCTTCCCACTCAAATTAGGATACTTTTCAAGAGTATAGTCTTCTCCTAAGTGTTTTCTGAGACTTAAGTTTGGCTGCATTAGCTTGAGAAGTGTGATACATGATATTTTGAAAAGAATAATTTAAAAAAAATTGCTGCAATCTTATTAGCCTCTTGCATTTCATTTTCTTTTTTGTTTGTTTGTTTGTTTTGTTTTTCAGTTTATTGTTGGGATAGAACTGCAAATTTCATGTCTGCATCTATTTGCTTTATTACTTCAGATGTGCTATTTCCAGTGTTATGCTCGTAGACTTAACAAGCTGATCTGGGAGACTAAAGCAGAACTGTCATTTTGAAGCTACTTAGCTGAAGTCTCTTTGAAATCAGTGTAGAAAGCGCCAAGACTATTTCTGTTCCCTTTTTAATTCTTAGAGAAGATGTATTGATGTGTTATGTTATGCTTTTAGTGGTCCCTAGATGAGCTGTTACAGAAATGTTGCCTCTTTAAAATCCCCTAGGGATTAGACCCCAAATGGACTTGATTCATATATAGGGACTACACTACTCTGAAGGCAGACTTGGGATGACTCCAGGATGCCCCTTTTTTTTGAGACAATTGTTTTTTAAATTGTATAAAACTGAATTGGTGAAAATATTTTAACGCTTAAGTGAGGAAAGATGGCCCATTAGAACTGTAGTCCATGCCAACATTGCATGATAAGAAAGGCACCACAAAATTAGGAGTGCTATCATACATCCTCTCTCTTGATACAGCTTGTTTACTGTCACTCACAGAAGCTTCCAGGACTGTGGAGTATTTATAAGTGCCCTGTCTTATAAAAGCTCTGTTCCCACAGTGTGGTCATCTCCTCTTCCTGTCTACTTGGATTGCTCTGTCAGAGATTAAGGAGGAGGTGATTGAAGCCATTTCTGTTTGTTTGTTTTCTCATTTCCCCTTGAAGAAGACTGAATCTATGACATATCTGTGGTGAGCTGCCACTCCTCCCTCAGGATTCCTTTACCCAAGGTCCTCGTTGTATAAGCTCTTTGAAGTTCACATGTCAGGAAGCATTTGATCATCCCTATGGCAAGAAAGTGCTGAACTAATGACAGCAAATGCTGGTGACACAGGTTATTTTCACATTCTTTAGCAAGCAAATTAAATGCATGATAAATCAGATTATTGTCACACTGGCTGTGCTTGTGCTATACATCACTTTTTATAATAATGGAATTATCATAGAGTCATAGAATGTGCTGACTTAGAAGAGACCTATTAGAATAATCAGGTCCAACTTCTGGCCCTGCACAGTCACACCACGCATCTGAGAGTGTTGTTTGAAGGCTTCTTGAACTCTGTCAGGCTTTAAAAGCCTGTTTCATTGCTCAGCCATACTTTGGGTGAAAATCCTTTTCCTGACATCCAACCTAAACCTCTCCCAACTCAGCTTCATGCTGTTCCCTGAAAGCCTGTCATTGGTTATAAGAGTGAAGAGATTGGTACCTGCCCCTCTGCTTCCCTTTGTGAGGATGTTCATGGCCATAATGAGGTCTCTCCTTAGCCTCCTCTTCTCCTGGCTGAACAGACCAAGTGTCCTCAGCTGCTCCTCATACAGCTTCTCCTCAAGGCCCTTCACCATCCTTGTGGTCCTCCTGGACACTCTCCAATAGCTTGAGGGCTTTTTTTAATATTGTGGTGGCCAAAACTGCCCCCAGCACTTGAAGTGAGCCCACCCCTTTGCAGAGCAGAGCAGGACAATCCCCTCCCTTGCCCAGCTGGCCATGCTGTGCCTGATGCCCCCGGGACAGGGTTGGCTCTCCTGGCTGCCTCATGTTCATGTTCAACTTGCCGTCGACCAGGACCCCCAGGTCCCTTTCCTGCCACTGCTCTCCAGCCTCTCATTTCCTAGTCTATACACACAACCACGGTTTCCCCATCCCAGGTGTGGAATTTGGCACTTTTCCTTGTGGCACCATCATGTGGTTGGTGATTGCCCATGATATGATCATATGCCCATCATTGCCCTTTGTATCATTGGTAGTGGTCAATTTGTTGAGGTCTGTCTGCAGGGCCTTTCTGCCCTAGTTTTAGTTGGAAGGGACTATTAAAAGTCATCTAGGCCAACTCCCTGCAATGAGCAGGGACGTCTTTAACTAGAACAAGTTGCTCAGGGCTGTGTCCAACCTGACAATGAATGTCCTTGGATTTTGTCTTAGAAGATCCAGAAGACAGCTTTCAAGTTTGTGGAGCAGGATGGTACCTTCAAAGTACTGTCTTACATGTATCTTCAGCTATGTAATAATGTGTTTTGTTTATCAGAATTTATAACTGTCAAGGTTCATTGGATTAGAAGGGATAATTGATGGGCTGCCAGTTTTAGAATGAACTTTGGCTCCCATCAGGTCACAACACACTTGCAGCTCCAAATGCTTTTTGAGGGATTTTAAAGGAAAACCCTGGTGTTTCTCAAGCCAAAATATAAGAATGATGCATGATAGGAACAGCAGATTTTTTATATTCTTTCCCTCTTTTCTTTCCAGTGTTTTCTGAGAGACAAGAGTTGTCCATCTTGGACTTAAGGCATTCAAGCAAAGATTCTCTCAGGAGTAGTAGGTCATATGGATGGTGCAACTGTTTGTTCAGCTCTGGGTATAGGAGCAAATTCTGTGAACTGTTGTTGTCTCTGCTTGAATATACGCTGAACTGAAAGGGTTCTGAAAACCAACAAAACTGCTGACTAAACTATAAACTACGAATGTACTACCTGAACAGGGAAAATGTGTGCAGTATTATATCTGGGCACTGCGTTCACGCTCTTTTCTGTCTTGATTTACGCCATTTGTCCACCAGCAACCTTGTACCTGTTGGTTTTGAGGGCCTCTGTTGATCACCTGTTTTTTTAAACATGGTAGGTTCTTGGATTCTAAAGATCCATAGGTAAGTTCAGGTGTTCTAGAGTCACGGTTTACATTCTGTGCTATATGTTGATAAAACAGATATTGCAGGGTGACGTGTTCTTGGGACAAGTTAACAAGAAGTTTTTTAATAGTTGCTGGGTGTTGTGTTTCAGCTGCAGCTGAAAAAGGAGCTAGAGCCTGTATGGCCCCAGATTGCTTGAGGTTGTTTGGCCTTTATAATCAGTGCCAGAATTAACAATTCTGTGCCCTTTTACTTTGACCGCTGGTCAAAATAATTTGGGTAATTCTATGCCATTTGAAAAAGAATTATTTTCTTAATTACTACAGTGAAACCAGCAAACTTGGAAGGATTTTCTAGAGAATGAGGATGCATAAAGATGTGGTAAGATTTTGTAATCTCATGTAGGTCTCCTTTGCAGAGACAGATCTAGTAGGCTCTTGTGTGGAAGGAAGGAGTTGTATTGTTGTTCTCATCAGCTGATTCAGCCTGAAGCTGAGGAAGAGCTTTTATCTGTAGTCCTGCTTGCAGTATGTAAAGCAGCACTAGTATTTTATTTAAACTATTTTCCTGAGAATCTGCAACATTATTCTTCTCATCTTCACAGAAGAACAGCCAAGCTTATATGCTCTAAATTTCTGTTTTCTCCAGCTCCGAGTTGAAAGGTAAATGTGTGCCTTAAGGATCTATCCTTTGTTTCTCAATCTTATTTTTTACAGTTAATAGTACATAGTTGAAAATAATTCAGAACTTGCCTGGGAAAATAGCCTGATGTTATGAAAAAGGCCAGGAGTCCACTGGAGATCTTCCTGAAAGAGTAAAAAGGAAAGAGTACTGAGGACAATAGAAAAAGGCATTAATTTAGTGCATGCAGAAAATCATGTGGTTTATATGGATCAGTATTCAAAGCACAACTTGCAGTGCTTGGGTTTTTGTTAGGTTTTGTGGGTTTTTTTTCTTCCTAAATATATCTAGTAGCAACACTGGCTATAAGCAGGTAAAAATTTGACTTAAGGACTGAATTAGGAGGAGAGCTGAGAAGGAAATAGCAAGTGGAAATGATGAGGAGATAGAGGAAAATGGGCAGTGGGAAGAAAAATGAAATCACTTATCCTTGGAAAGAGTACACCTGTTTTGTCTCACTTGTACTTACTGGTGGCAACTTCTGAAACCAACTGCTATAAATCACCTGAACTGCGAAGGTTATGAAAAATTGTTCTAGCTTTCACGAACCTTCCTTGTGAGATCTTGCCTTGGAAGCATTCCTAGGCAGAGTACTGGTGAGATGTGCTTGTTTGTACACATTTTTGCTACCGCTTTAAGAAGAAATGTTGGCAAGGCCTGAAAGAAGACTAATTACAGCTTTGTAGTGAGGGTCTTAATATGCTTGTGGATGACATTGTCTTTTGTTTTTGGAGCAAAAAATAGATGTTAGTGTGAAGCAAGAAGCAGGGACTGCATTGTTAAAGTGACTCTTAAATTATTACTTCAAGAATGTCACTTGCTGGTGATTCAGGATACAGTGATGACAGGGGAAGGTTTATTCCTGATAGATGCAAAAGATTAAATAGCATGCAGAAGAAATTAGAGAAATGAATGTGTGTTTGGGAAAGAAATAGCAGGACAGAATGAGTGTTTAAAGAGAATGAGAGAAAAATCAACCCGTTCCTCAGTTTTGCGGCCAAGTTGGCACCCCCTTGACTCATTAAATTGTTCTTTTGAATCTAGAAATTGCCTTTACAAAATGTCACCTCATCAAACAGCAGAGGGTCCTTAAGAGAGAGGAAGGTCAGGGCCAACAAATTATAAGCAGAAGCCCTAGCTATTTTAGTTCTGCTCATTCAATGTAGCTTTAAGTTGGAGACTTAATTAATAATTGTGTTTGCATATATGCTGTATTTCCATTCTTATTTGGCATCAAGCATCAAGCATGGTAATTTAATTTTAGTGTATACAGAATCAATGAATGGTTGAGACTGGAAGGTACCTCTGGTTACCATCAGGTCCAACGCCCTTCTCAGGCAGTGTCTGGTTGGGTTTAGAATGTCTCCAAGGGTAGAGAGTCCACAAATTCTATGGACAACCTAAGCCAGTGTTCAGCTATCCTCCTGGTAAGAAAATATTTTCTTTAGTCAAATGAAATGTCCTTAATGAAATGTATTTAAATTCGTACCCATTTCTCCTTGTCCTGTCAGTGGGAAACACTGAGGAAAGCCTGGCTTTGTCTTCTTTGTTCTCCCTAGCAGGTATTTATACATGTTGATAAGTTTTCTCCTTTCCAGTCTGAGCTCTGTTTGTTTGTCTGATGCTCTTAATCATCTTTGGACTTGCTCCAGCATGTCCATATCTCTTTTGCACTGAGGAGCCAAGAGCTGGACCCAGCACTCCACATGTACCTCACTGGGGACATACATGATGCTCTCCCTCAACCTGCTGGGGTCACTCTTCCCAATTTAGCTTGGAGATGGACAGTTCTGTAAGCTGAAGTATTTTATGAGGCGCTTGAGAGCTTTCAACTCAGATTTGTTGTGCCATCAGCTGTGGGTGCTGGGAGGTGCTGGTTTCCCTTGGGTTTGTTTCCCATGCTGCTCTCATGTTGACTCCTCAAGTAGCTGAGGGAGGGCAGTAACTTGTGGTTGCAGCTTCTTGGTATGCTCAGCTGCCTACAGGGAAATGGCAGCACTTGGATCTTGTCTTTGGAAAAGGGGTCTGGAGGGTGTGAAGTGGAAGGAAGTTGGGGATCTGGGGGAGGTGAGGCACAGGCGACAGTGCTGTGGAGGGAAGGGCTTGCCTGACTTTGCCATGTTAAAATTCTAATGGCTTGTGGACTTATTTTGAACAGTTTTGGCTGTTCCATCTATGAGAATATTTTTTACTTGTTTCAGAGGACTTGGAAGAGGCTTGAATAATGCTTATTCATTTGTGATTTATGCAGTATTGAGGCTTGAATCCAAAGACACATCCAGTGAGTGTCCCTCTGGGCCAGACTGGTCCATTAACTTGTAGTATATTTGCTATAGGCTTCTGTTTTCCTTTTTAATTTTTTTTTTATTCATAGCTGGTATATTTTCACTCTTAACTCCCACCTTCACTGGGAGTATATTTAAATAGTTGATGGATTTACAGAAGTTACCATTCAGGTTTATTTAGGATTAGAAATTGGGTAAAAAATTTGTCCAAAACATTTTGGTTTACAACTGGAAGAGAAAAATGCTTCTTCATCTGCCTTCTTGGTTTACTGAAAGATCTGTGTTTCATAGTTGGCAAATGCTTACATTGTGATACTGCTAATTCAAATCAGGGAAATAAATGTGAGATTAATATTGGAAGCTAGAGGTGGATTTAAAAAAAAAACAACAACTGTATAAATTCTATAGGAACTACTAAACTTGTAAAATACCAGCTCATTAACTTCTGAATGATACCACTATTCAAAGGATGATATTTAGGAAATACAATATATTTCACTGGAAATTTAAGGAAACAGTTTATTGAGGTATGTACATTTTGATAAATACAGATTGTACTTTTTCTGTTGCAATCTGCCTTTGTGATTCTCTTATGTTAGTATTGGCAACGTAAGAAATGAGAAGGAGTTGCAGAAGAAAGCCTGTGATACTTAAGCTTCATCCTACAAACAATTTTGACAGTCTGACTTAATCAGCTTTATTATTTGTTCTCTGGCTCACAGTTGAAAGGAGTTAATAAACTAGGAATATTTTGTTTTGCTGTAGTTGAAGTTCTTGTAAATTTTATCCGAGTCTTAACCGTAAAAACAATCCCCATTAAAATTAAGGTGTCACCTTAATGTAAAAAATCTTGACTGAAAACTTGTGAAAGTGATGTGAGATCTGATAGCCTTGTTGAGGATCATGCAGAAGAGTTCAGTTTGAGCTGCATTAGCCATGTTGTGGTAGAAATGAGGACAAATGCATTAGGAATGGGGTATGAGAACCCATTTCTGCAAAAAGATTGTCTGATATATTAGCAACATTTGTATGTGACACAAGGAACTCAAAGTGATACAAAAGAGAAATCTCATGCTGGTCCATAATGAAGACTCTTCTTCTATCCAAACGCAGGAAACATTTGGCAAAGGTTTTAAAGTCCACAGTATGAAATATCTAGCACTTTGCATAAGTTAATTTTATTATGTCATGTTCTTACATCTTCAGTTTTAGACTCCTTATATTTAAAATATTAATTTTTTAAGACTTTAAGAATCCCTCATTTCCAATACAGAAAGAATAGACTTGGTAGGGAAACTTGTAAGTGCTGTATGATAAGGATGTCAATTTTTTTCCTATTAAAACATTTTATCCAGTGCTTAGTGAAAACTAGAATTAATCTGAATGAGGATTGAGCAATTTCTGAATATGTTGTGTCAAAATTGGCAAGTAGAAATGTAGGGCAAAATGCTGACAGAGCAACTTTGTCATACTTCAACAGTCTTTTTTCTTTTTTTTCTTCATGTCATGCCTATATTTCTGTGTGTGAGGTGGAATGGTGCTGTAAGAAAGATCAGCTGCTTTATATTTCTGTTTGGCCATGTCTTCTCTGTTTCAGAGTCCCTGCATCCCTATTCTGCAGCATGTGCAGAACTGCTTGTTTCCCAAAGCTGCTCTGTGGCTCACTTATCATTGTATCTGCATTCTTAAAACTATGCTGAATTCATTTTGCTCTGCTGCTGTAAGATTCAGCAGCCTTTTCATATCTGCTTATGGAAAAGGGATTGATATATGAAATGATTAAAGCTAAACAAACGTCTAGGTCTTCACTTCTGACATGGGACACATAGATCTGATTTTTCATGGGGCTGTTTATTTTTTTAGCCTTCTCTGAAAAATGAAAACAAAATTGTGGGGGCAGGTTGTTTTGTGTGTGTGTGTATTTTTGTTGTTATTGTTTGTTTTGTTCTTAATTTTAATTTTAAAAATTTAATTCTGGTCTGAAATTTATTTAAAAATATTTTTTAAAACATAGTAATTTAGATAAATACCTGTTTTCCATTTTTGCAAATGTCAGAATCCTTCTTTCTGGCATAAATGACTTAGTGTAGACATGTTTTCTGCTTAGCACTTTTGCAAGAAAAAGGCACAGTTCAACCTCTGCTAAAAAGCCCTACAAGTGTAGTTTGTAGACACTGGCTTAAGTGCTTTGAAAGACCCTGCTTATTCTACAGATCTAGATATTTTTTCTTCTTTTTTCAACCTGTCCATCTGGGAAAGGCTGGCATTTTTTACTCCTGTGTCTCTGTGGTTATGGTGTGTGTTTAGATATAGATACATATGTATAATTTACATATATTTCTTTTACCTAGATGGTTGGTTTCTTTATGTTATTAAAGATATCATCCAGTATCTGGAATAGCATTAATCTTTTCATGTGTCATATATTGAATCTTAATATCCAGAATTTCAGGAGTTGGCTGGTACCTTCTGTAGGTGTGATTGAGATAGAAAATGAAGGTGTCCAGTGGACTTCACAGCTATTCCCAATTGCATCTTCTGACCCCAGGCTTCTCTCAGCTTTATTTTATTTCCAGCTTCTATCACTGCTAGAATTCTTCTGTCCCGTCCTTGCCCCTCAGCAGGTTTCTGTTTCCCTGGTGCTTCCCTGCTCCTTTTTCCTCACCCCACTTGTGCTGGCTGCCATCTCAGCTCATCCGTGTGCCAGCGAGCCGTGGCTGCAGCTCTGCGGGCTCAGCTCTTGTGCCATCCTCTGTAACAGCTCATGGTCAAGGGGATGAACAACCATAAGTGAAATCAAATTGCAGGTAGAGCATCCCCCATGGCCCTCTGGGACCAGTGCAGGCTTCCTTGGATGGATGCATGGCCAGCACACAAAGAAGGGTATGAGATCTCCCTTCATTTGCAGTCAGGAGAAAAGAGACTGCTGCAGGCCTCCCCAGAAGGATGCCTGTCAGTAAGATCTTTCCCTGCCATATATCTTTTCTTGTTTTGTTTTAAAACTGCTGCTAACTTGACTACATATTCAGGAAAATAGCAGACACACTGGTTCACACCAAGGAAAGTGGTTAAAAAATGGTTAACTTAACAAAACTTTATTTAGCTTAGATAGAATTAAAAGTCGGTATACTAAGCTGTGTGCAGTGAAAGGCTGTAGTACTTGCTGGGAAGGGGGTGGAATATGGAAAAGCATGAAAATATTCCTAGCTTTCAAAAATCAACCTTGGAAGCAGAGATAAAGTAAGGAGGTGAGGAGCCTGTTGTGCTTTGATGTATATATAATGGAAATCTGCAGTTAAATACAGACTCTGTTAAACATTAAAAAAAAAGCCACATGGACCCTCTTTGCTTGTCCTCACCCCTTTTTTGTTTCCCTACCCCCCACTTTCTGAGAAGCAAATATTTGAATATTGATAGGGTATGGCAATAACTAGACCAACCATAGTGATACGACTGACAAAAGAAATAAGATGATTCTGTGGCACTTTTAGTTCATCTCTTGTTTTCTGTTTCCATTAATATCTCAGATTCAGTAAGAGAGGTAATGTAGAATTAGCATTTCCCAATCAATGAATAACCATAACAGAAATCTCCTGTTGATTTTGACAGCTGATTCCTTATTTTTTTAGGCAATCTGCATTTGTACCTTTAGAATACTGATTTATTAATGTGGGAAAAGGCCCCTAACATCACTAAATCCAGCCTTTGACAGAATACCACCTTGCCAGCTAGACCATATACTACTAAGTGCTATGTCCAGTTGTTTCTTGAGCACTTACAGGGATGCTGCCTCTACCACTTCCTTGGGCAGTCCACTTCAATGCTTTCTTCATGCTTTCAGTAAAGGAATCCTTCCTGAGAATTTCTTTTAATATCCTATTACTAGAAGTAGGACTATGGTGATTTATTATCTCTGATGTTTTTGCAGTACAAAGAAATACAGTGCAAAAGCACACTTTAGAATTACTTGGGAATATGAATTGAATACAAAAATCATCAGTAGTATCCTTTATAGAGCAAAATTTAGTGAAGGCATTTGGCTTTAAGTTAGGTGGCCATGGTACTTAATTTAGCCATAACTATATTTCCTCTACTGGATTAGAAAAATGTACCTGTTACTAGAAAGATATTGCAGTTCATAGAGTGATTGCTATGTTTTCATACATGTTGAAAAGTGTATTGAAACTGAATGCTGCAATCACTCAGTTTTATTCACAGAAGCAAGTTTTATCTTTTATTCCATAAGTATCCACAGATCACAGAGTATGTGCTGTGATCTTTTGGAGTTATTTAACTTCTTTCTTGTATGCACTAGAGCTTGTGTGCTTTAATCTGTGTTTGCTGAGAAGCAGCCAAATTGCCCCTTCTGTAGCAATCTATCTTTTGTGTGTGTATGTGTTTGTGTAATCCATGTTCTGATTGATGTATTAAGGGTTTTGTAGAAAAAATGAGTCATCTGTATCAGTATTTGCTTATGAATCATATTTTATTATTTATTAATTAAATATATGTTAAGACCTTGCAGACACTCAGATGCTATATATAAGAATAAATACTTAATTTTTAAAATGTGCTTTAGCCTGTTAGGGCTGGGTGAGATGTGGTGCCTTCTTCATGTATATGTTCCCTCAGTTTGTTAATCTGAGGCTTTCAGATCCAACCATATAAAGCACTGACAAATTGATAGAGATTAAATAAATCTGATTTATTCAATTTTCTTGTCTGTGTAAGTAAGCTTAAAGGAATGAAAAGCAAGTTGCTTGGGGTAGATGAAAATTCCTTTCAAATGCTGGAATAAATAACTGTTTCTGATATGAGATCTAATTATGGACCAGAGAACTGAATGACAAAAACCCCATTGACGTCAGCATCACTAGGTCTTGCACATATGAAGTCAAGGCAAATGACAAAAAAGTGGGTCTAAATTGTACTTTCAGATCTTCAGTAGTGGTGTAAAAGTAGTTCAATTAAAAAATTCTGTGAGACAGATTTCTTTCCATTGTTACATTACTAGCTGTTTTAAAACTGCGTTGTGCTTAAGGTTGCACACTCTGCTGTTTCTCCCTATAACACAAGTGGCAAAAAGAGTTGATAATTTTGTCCTGAGTTTGTGAAACATTTGTCTAGGCATTTTTGAAGCCAGTATTGCTGGTATATAGCTGTCTAGGTCAGGAAGGAAAGACAGCAAGATAGGTCAGGTAGAAGATATCACATAGAACAATGACAAATTAGTTTATGCTGAATTATTTCTATGTGTAGTCCAGAGTTTAGTTAAGATTTTGCATCGAACTTTTCCAAGAGGCAAAATGTTTTATTGTTTGTTAAAATGTAATAAAAATGTATAGTGTAAGAATTGTTGAAATTAGGTAAATTATTTACTGTACAGGTACGCATATGCATATGAATATATCCTTCCCCTTATTTATAGTGGATTTATAGAGTTTTCCTCATTGGTATAATTTGTTATTCTAGAAGCTTCAGGTAGAATCACAGCCCTTTTTTATCATGCTGCACAAATAAATTCATATTTATAATGAGATCAAAGTAAACTCAGTAGACAAAAATATTGATAAAAAAACCTGAGTGTAGTTGGTAACAACATTCCTTTTTGCCTAGAATCTTTGTGTCTCTGATCCCTCGTAGCATGTTCCTTTTTTTCCCTCACAGCTTTCTCAACCTCTGTTTTTGTGTGGATTGTGTGAGAATGTACTTGAGCTAAGTGCAGACTGTGAAAACAATGTAGAGTTTTGGGCCCATGCACTGATGTGGGAAAGGCACGGGGATTCTAAAAGATCATAGTTTAAGGGAAGGAAACAGGTAGTAAGATGTCTAAGAAAAGTGACCTTTTCAGAAGTCTGAACAAATCATGCTTTATTTACTGATGGGAGAAACAAATTTTCATGTATGTAGAAGACTGATGCCAGGGGAGAAGCAACAATACTCCTTCTATTCATAAGGGATAGGGCAAGATTTTCAATGTACAACTAAAGGAATGTAGGTTAGATACTGAAAAAAAAAAAAAAAGGAAAGACAAACAGGTGACAGATAAAGAATGGGCAGAATACTTTTTAGCAGAAAGAATCGTGACCTGGAGAATAGATTACTTGCAGACTCTGAGGAACAGATTGGAAAACTTTGTCTGGATTACGATGGAATGGGACTGGGGTTATCTGACCTCTCTAGGTCCTCCTCTGTGCCCCTTTTATTCCCCTTGCCATTGGTGATTATGTTGTTGCGTTTGTTGTTTTTAGGTAAAGATTTGCTTTCCTTAAGGATCTGAACTGTATAGTATGAATATATGGTAGTCTGAAGTTTCCATTTTTATTTACGATAATATTTTGCAGGCCAGAAAGCCCTGCTGTCCAATGGATGTGTGTATTTTGGTATTTATTATCTGTAAATTAAGGTAATTTTTTTACAGTTCCTGCTTGTGTATGCTGGAGGAGTAGCTGAATGCCAAATGAAATGTGTGTGTATTTTGGTATTTATTGTCTGCAAATTAAGGTAATTTTTTACAGTTCCTGCTTGTGTATGCTGGAGGAGTAGCTGAATGCCAAATGAAATGGTTTCCTACAAAGCAATCAAGAAACAATTTTGTTTCAGAGGCCAGTTCTGCTTCTTCGCTTTAATCTCTTTTCAGATACACCCTAAGAGTACAGGTGGTGTTAAGAAGGAGATGAATATCTGGAAAATGACAATTTAGGGGCATGAGATGCATTTACATTCAGTCTGGGAATATACTTGCCGCCTGTGAGTCAGCAGTGTCAAGCAACTATGCGGCAGAAAAGAAAATGATAAAAAGGACAGAAGTGACAAAATGAGTGCAAATTATGTAATCAATGTTTCTCTTTTTATCAAAATAGTTATTTCAAACCTAAATGAGCTTTGCCAGCTAGTGGTAAAGTGTTGAAGTATTAGAGTAATTAGTATTCATTGGATTTTGTTAGTATTGATATAATTTTCAGTAATGCTGTGTTAATATCTAGGTGACATTTATCCCAGCTGTTAAGTAGTAGAAAAAGGTTAACTTTTTTTTTTTTTAAGATATGCATGAAATAAAAAGCCTTTTTGTTATATGAAATGAGATCATACGGGGGAAATGTGTTGTTTTTACCAGATGGAGATGCCTTGTTGCTGTGTAGAAGGGTTGGGTGACTTAAAAAAAATAGGGAATCTCTTTCCAATGTTGCTGTGTGATCCTGTGTGATTTATTGCTACTAATTTTCTTGACACTGATTCATATGCCCTAGCAATTTTAAGATCATGCAGGACCATTACATCGTATGGGTTAAACTCTGTATAATATAGGCTTTTTCTGAATCTATGCAGCTACCTTTCTGTTATGCTGTACTTATCATGGACCGCAGATTCTAGAAGTGTTTGGTCTTCATTTGCAGATGTGGAAGATGCATTGCACTCTAACTTCATCAGTAGTTAAATGTCCTCACTGCTGAAAAATGTAATTAAGCTCTATTTCTAATATGAATTTGTCTGGCTTCAGTTTCCAGGCATTGCCTCTGGTTTCTTCTTCAGAGCTCCAATGCTTTATTTTTAGTGAGATGTTTATACTCTCTAATGAAGTCACCTTTCAATACTCTTGTACTAAACTAATCAGACATCTCTTTAACTCTTGTTGTAAGGCATTTTCTCTAGTCCATTGCTGTTACTGTATCAATATGAATTGTTTTGGTTGTATTTTTATTAAAAGGTTTAAAAGAGAACTGCCCAAGCGCTGTTAACATCCACCTGGCCACTGCAATGCAACACACTAAAATCAATACTCTTTGTTGTTTTCCTGGTGATTTATCCAAAGATTGCTCTGTACTTCTTCATTTCTGTGTCATCATCCTAGGAGGTCAGATTTGCCTACTAGCTCACTAGGAATTTTTTGTAGATGTTACTCTTCAAAACATGTATAGAGTTCTACAGAATAGGTTAGAATATTTTTTGCCCAGCTATAAACTTGATTATTTCCCTGGTCCCTCTGCCAGTGGTAGCTTGTATCAACAGCAACCCTTTGTCTTCTGGATCATTAGTGAAGTGTTAAATAGCAAAGGGCCAAAAACTGCTCTTGGTGGGTCCTACTTAGTTACAAATTTATGTTAAATAATGTCTTTTTAAAATTTAATGTTATTATGTTTGCAAATTACTTGATTTTTAAATCAAAATAATTAATGGATAAATAATTTGTGTTTGAAAATTCCAGATACATTCTGTTAGCACACCTTTCATATTTAGTATTGCATTCATCATTTTTTCGCTGTCAGCTATTTTAGCTGTGGACTGTAGCAGAGCCACTAAGATGATCAGAGGGCTGGAGCACCTCTCATATGAAGATGGGATGAGAGAGTTGAGGCTGTTCAGTCTGGAGAAGAGAAGGGTCCATAAAGACTTTACAGCACCTTCCAGTATCTAAGGGGAGGGTCTGGAGAGGGCCTGAGGGCCTGAAGTGATAGGACATGGGGGAATGCCCTTAAGATGAAGGAGGGCAGATGTAGATTAAATATTAGGAAGAAATTCTGTACTGTGAGGGTGGTAAGGTTGCTCAGAGAGATTGTGGACTCCCCAGCCCTGCAAGTGTTAAAGACCAGGCTGGATGGGGCTCTGGGTTACCTGCTGTAGTGAAATGTGTCCCAGACCAAAGGTGATTTTTAAGGTCCTTCCTTCAGACCCAAATAATTCCATGATTCTATGAGTTTCTGTGTACATACATTAATTTTTACACATATTGGTTATATTGGATATATTTGGATTGGATACATTAATGTAAATATTTAAGAATGTAACAACTTAATTTCTGAAAGTATTTTCTCAAAACTAAGTTTAATAAAGAAATCCTTAGTTTCAGTGATACTCAGAGCAAAACTTCCTTTCATTTCTGTGAGGTCCATACTGTACATACCTGGGTTTATGTGTGTGTGAAGCCTGTATATCTGGAGACTTTAAATAGCATATATATCCAGTTTTGTTTCAACTTAAGAATTTAATTTATTGAACAGTTTATTCAACTATATAGAAAAATAGTAGACTTCTGTCTGTCATGCTAGCCAACTAATTGTGTCTTAAGAAATATATTACTTTGTTAAGTATTTGAATGTGACATCTGAAATGGAGAAACTTTGGAAAAATGTTTGTCTTTCCTTTCTGTGCCGAAAGCTACCTTGTCAGTCCTCCTGTGGTGCGAGAACAAGTGTGTGTAGGTGTGAGCAAGAGCAAATTGGGTTGTGTTAGCAGTGGCCAATAGAAGGGCATTCTCAGTGGGGTCTGGAACTTACTGTTAGTGTAGTTGGGTTCCACAGTCCCTGAAAAGTGGGACTTGGCAGGTTGATTCTAGGCAAAGCCATGCCTGTACTGCCACTGGGGCTCAGTTCTTGCAGAGGGCATTTTGGTGCTCCCAGTGGAGCTGTTGGAAGGATGGATGACACCAGGGATGCTGCCTGCCCTTCATGGGAGGTGAAGGAAGTGGAGTGGGAGTCACTTCTGTGCTTTTCTTCTTGGATTGATGCTGATTGCTGCTGTAAGTTCCTTGAACAGAAAGTGGACATTTAACTTGTGCCACTCTCCCTTAAATGCCTTTGCCTGCAGAAAACAGGTAGAATAGGAAAAAAAAGCCACGAAACTCATTTCTTTCCTTGGTGTTGCAATTTTGGCCATGCTTGTCCTTGGGATGACATTGGTTCCATTTGCACCCGCAGCTCAGCTTGCACACTCTGTATTTTGTGCTCTTCCAACATAAGCAGTGTGCTCGTAAGATAGAGCAGCACATGAATATATGAATTTGGAAGCACAAGTATAAAATGGATAAAGTCAGTGTAAAATGAAAGCCACCAGAAATATTTGGCTTGCTATTTTTTGTGTTATTTATCACTTTTCATTGGCCCCACCATTAAGTGTATTGAAATGTGTTCCCCAGTTTAGCATTTGATTTATGTGAAAGACTGTTAGCCTCAGGATTTAGCTGCAGCTCACTAAATAACAGGTTAATTCTTAATATATACTGGAAAAGGCCCAGGAATGAGAATCTTTCCTATTGTCTCAGAGTAACTTTTAGTCTGTGTTTCTCCTCCCAACCTATGATAAGTTACCCTGGGTTGTTTTGTTGTGGTATAGGTTACTTTTGGGGCTTTTTGGTTGTGGGGTTGGATTTTTTAAATTATTTTTTACTTATTTAAAAATTTTTGTGACCTCATTATTTGTAACATCTGGAGGATGAAAAAAATACCCTTTTCCAGTTGGCAGTAAAAAGTCTGAGTCATGCAATGAGATGCCATTCATAAACTTTCACAGAAAATTCTGTTAGCCAGTTGTTTGTAAACTGACATTAGAATTGTGTTTAAATCTTATTTCTCAGGTAATTATGATGCCAAACATACTTCCAAAGCTCAGGCTTTCTGCATAGTATGCACAAAATACCAGAGCATAATATTTATTATGTTTGTAGGCCCAGAGGGGGAAGAAAGGTGCCAAGTAAATGTAGTGAAGGCTGTCTAAATTATTTCACTGGTTGAATGATGAAGGAACATTTTAATCTTAGAGCCTGTGGGAGTTTGGGAGGAGTGTTTCAGGGAGGAGAGTAAGTATAGACTGAGATTTGTAGTGATTCAGAGTTTGTTAGTAAAAGCCATGTGGAGAAATTGCTAATTTTGGGCTGATAGGTCATCTCTGGCAGTTCTTTAAAATCTGACAAACTTGTTTCCTGCTAATTGTACATGTTCCAATTATGTTTGAAGGAGATTTAATTGGAGTCATTTTAGAAATCACATCCAGAAAGGAAGAATTAGGGAATACAGAGGTTTAAAATTGATATGTAGCAGCAAAAGATAAATCAGGGAATGTGACTCTAGGGCAGTTTTAAGTGGTATGCCAAGGTAGGCAGTCTGGTCACAGGTGTGGTGATGTCTCTTCAGGCTCTGGTGGACTCTGTATATCTAAAATCCTATGTGTCTTTTCTGGGCATCAGGAGGCATGTGTGTATTTTAAAATTTTTTTTCCAATTTGCAAATTCCTCCAGTGTTCAGCTGATTAAATTTGTTACACTGCCATGGTGCCAGGAAGGCTTGCAGGGTTGTACAGGCACTGGCTGTGTTTGAGTGGTGATACAGAAGGAGACCCAAGTTGACTTTTGGATGACTTATGTGTTTGTGGGAGGAGATTTTTAAAGGAAACAAAACATTATTTGCAGCAGATGTCTTTGTAAATCTTTTAAAAATGGTTTGCCAGAAGAGGTGTATCTCATATGGTTTCAGCTGTCTGGGTGCTAAGGTGTTCTGTCCTGTTTAGAAAGGAAGGCACAAACCAGCTTTGTAGAGGTCTGACAGAGGTGCAGGATACCAATTCTGTGCTGAGTAGGAGTTGATTTACTTTCATTAATGTAAAGGAAAGCATCACTAAATCTCTGCTTTAATTTTTTGTCTTAATTTTTGATTTTTGTAAGATTGGTTAAAAATTGATGACAGTAGATTATTTAAACTCTCTTGGCTTAATGCTTTTTCAGGAGCTACCACCCATTAGCCAGAAGGTTATGACTCCTATGAGCGTGTCTTTGCTTACTTAACCTGCTATGGTGCTTGCTGGTTTTGGCAGGGTGGAGTTAATTTTCTTTAAAGTGCTGGTAGGAGGCTGTGTTTTGAATTTGTGCTGAACACAGGGTTGATAATATGGAGGAGTTCTTGGTTTTGCTGAGGAGTGCTTATAGAGAGCCAAGGCCTTTTTCAAGGCCTTTTACAAATTTCAAGGCCTTTTACAAATTTCAAGGTCTTTTTCAAGGCCTTTTACAAATTGCAAAGGGATACTCCATACCATTTGACCTCATGCCCAGTATATAAAGTGGGGGGAAGGAGGGGCAGAACGTTGTTTAGAGCAATGATGTTTGTTTTCCCAAGTCACCATTACAT
Source organism: Passer montanus (assembly GCF_014805655.1). Taxonomy (NCBI): domain Eukaryota; kingdom Metazoa; phylum Chordata; class Aves; order Passeriformes; family Passeridae; genus Passer; species Passer montanus. The sequence continues at coordinate 9,337,358 of NW_024367707.1, read as the reverse complement.
GTGATGGGGCCCTGCTCTCTGGGACATGCCTGATCATGGGAAGCAGTGAATTACTTCTTAGTTTTGCTATCTTGTGTGCATGGCTTTCACTTTCCCTAATAAACCCTCTTTATCTCAACCCAGGAGTTCTCTTTTACCCTTCCATCTCTCTCCCTGATCCTGCTGGTGGGGCAGTGAGCGAGTGCCTGCCTTGGGGCTTGGCTGCTGGCTGGGGCTAAACCACCACAAAAGCTGCAGATGAGTTCTGTTAAACCAGAGGCGAACAACCCAAGTGCTGTGATAAACTGGCTCCTGGCATAACAGGAGTTTGTGTGCCCCTAGAGGACTGTGACTTCAGTCTGGGCAGACTTGCCTCTAGGAGAAGGTAAATGTCACCAGCTGGCCCATCTGTAGTCCTCCCAAAGTATAGGAAGTTGGTAGCAGGTTCATCTCAAGCTGTGGTTCACAGTTCCTTCCTCTGAATGGCACATGGTGAGGATGAGGAACAGTCTATCACAATATGCTCTTTGGAATATGGTTTGAAATTACTGAGCCATCATTTAAATCTCCCCAAAGCCAAGTATAGAGCTTCATAGTTAGGCATTTTTCTCTTTGTATAAGTTCTTTGCTTTCTCATTTCCCCTTCCTGCTTGTAAACAAAATAGAGAATGATGAACACAATTGAAAAAAATGTGCTTTGGGAAATGGAAAGTGGGAGAAGTAGGCAGAAATCTATTTTAAACCCATCTGTATTATAACTGAAACAATGGAGTAAAATGTTAATTTGTTCTTGCAAAACATTGTCTTAAGTTATCTTGCAAAACATTGTCTTAAGTTAGCTGCTTACCCAAGAGCTGAGTAAGGAACTACCCTTTCTAGACAATGTCATCTAATAAGACAGACTTATATGACATACTGATTTTAGCTGATAAATTGGATAAGCAGTTATACTTTATTTCAGGATTTAAAGGATTTATATCTCATATATTAAGACATTTGCTTTGATGCTGTGTAATGCAGTGATTTGCATGGTGTGCTTCCTTCCTTGCTATTTCTTTTACCTATTCTTTATTGAGATACAAAATGTCAAGTTTTACTTCTATTAATTTAAAAACATTGGACTTATTAAAAAAGTGCATGTGCATGCATCACAGCTAAGAGTGAAGGCTCATAGACTTATATTCCTTACACTCTTTTAGTCATATGTTTTAAAAAAGCAAGCAGGAGAAAATTAGATCAAAATGAAAACCCAAAATCAATCAGCTAAAAGTCTTTTAATGAGAAAAGTAAAATTCATAAACATACAGTGTAACTGAATTTTTATTTAATACAAATCTCTTAAGTGTAATTTAAATATTAAGAATAAGTGAATAAATGTGATACTAAAAGGTAACATGTTTTGTAAATGTGGATGAGAATATAGTAAATATAGGAAGTGCGGAGAAATATAAACCTGACATCCTACCTGGCCACAGGGCCAGGCTGAATGGGGCTTTGAGAAACCTGATCTAATTAAATGCCATCCCTGCCCATGGCAGGGGGATTGGAACTAAGTGATCTTTAAGGTCCTGCCCAACCCAATCTGTGATTCTAGGATAAATGAAAAAAAAGGGATATAATTTTTGTTGTACATTGGAACTCCTAAGGAAATGTTTGAAGCAAAGAATAAAAGTGCTGGGAGGTAAGAGCAGTAGTGTACCTGAGGGAAGGCAAGACAGGAGGGGCTGAAGAAATGAGGAGTAACTACACTAATGTTATTTCAATTATATCTAATGCTGGGAGGGTTCCAAAGGAAAGGTAACCCTGGAGAGCTTGTATGCTGGAGGAAGCCTTTACTACTCGAGGCAGCAGTGGAGGAGAACTTGAACAAGGACATTAAAGATGAGCTGGAGAATGTCCAGATTTAACCAGGCACATCTCATCTCAACACAAGGATTGCATGTAACAGAGGAAGATACTTTTGCCTCTTTGCTGATGGGATTGAATCTTCAGCTCAAACTACTGTTGCAAAACTGGCAGGATTTTAAAAATTATTATAATTTTTCTTCTGTCTTTAGATCAAAAACTTCCCACCTCTCTTTCCTCTGTTATTAATTTGAACATTTTACAGCAAGTAGGATGTTTTAACTGTTTACTGCTTTCCATTCCAATACCCTAAATTTTGTGCATTTTAGCTCTACCTGCTACAGTTGAATTATATGGTAAATAATATAGTTGGGACCTTTAAAGCTTGGCTTTAGCAAATTATGTCTCCTCTTTTTGAAGTCTAGGAATGCCCTACCTATCTATATGTGGTCAAGGTGTGTTATATGTTTATTGTGTATGCATCTGTGTAAAGTTGTGAATTCAGCAATGTTTCCCTGCCAAGTGGATGCCTATTAAATTATGAAATGCCATGTGGCAAATTTCTATGAGGAGTTGCATGGCCTCACTTCTGACTGTATTAATTCTTTTTTACGTGAAGGACATCAGAAATTTTGATGAAAAATAACCAGTTTAATTTGCTCGTTGCTGCACCTCTAGACAGATAGAATTGCTCTTCTTTTGACCAGTATATTATAGGAACTGTAAGACCTAGTGATTAATTATTATTAGAAGGAATTTAATCCAGCTATTTGTAGATACATCTTGAAATGTTTGGTTTCTGAATGTGGACTTTTTCCCTGGTATTTATACTGTGGTGTGGCAGTGAAAGATCTTTATTCTTGTGCCTAAGGAGCTTTCTGTCTTGACTCCCATTTCATAATGGATGTTTGTACTTCTTTAATTTGTATTTAGGTATCCAAACTGATGCCAAAGTACTGACTATATATATCTGATACTTCTGAGTGGTACTTTTTTTGTAGTGATTGGGACATAATTCAAAACATTCTCACATAACTGGGCTTTGTCTTTATGCTTGTTTGCTGCCATGTTTCTAAATGGAGAGTGAACTTACAGAATTTCTGAAAAGATGTTTCTGAAATTCTGGGGGAAAAGAAAGCTAATATGAGTTAGTAAACACTGGTAATTGCAAAGGTGACAGTTCACCTTTGGTTTTGTTTTTTTCTGAAAAGTTACATATTTTAATTGTGCAAGGGTGTGATGGGAATAAATATTCCTTATGTTAGCCAAACTCCCAACAAGCACCAGTGCATATTAGAACAAGGAAAATGCTCATCAATGTGGGGCCTAACTCCATTCCAGAGCTGAATTTCTAGGGCTTTTTTTTCCCTGAAAGTTAAGAGAAATGAGTATGAATTATTCTCTTCTATGACAAGTGTGCATAAAATAAATAAAACCCCACACTTTTTAATGTTAAGTATTTGGTGTTATGTTCCAAGATGGAAGAATAAGGGGATGAGATCTTCCCTACAAAGAGGATTCATTCCCTACATTCACAGCAAGACATGAGCTGTATAAATGGCAGGTTACAGATGTTTTTATTGAAAGTAATGTGACACTTTTTGCATTGTTTACATCATACATCTTCGTAAACACAGAAGTGAAGTATGATTTTGTCTTCCTCCTATAAGCTTTAGTAAGATACAGCAGAAGAAAACATTTTCATGTAACTTATTGCATTTACTTTCATCAAGTTACTGTTTACAGGCATTGTTTTCAGTATTTGTAGAATTTGGAATATATAGCAGGAGTAGGGCATAGACATTGATTTCTATTAAAATATGCATATATTTATATATAAAATAAAGTACAAAAAAATTTATGAGCTGAGATAAGGTTTCAATTTTTTTTAATAATACAGCTATTAAGCGTTTTACAAAACTGGATATAATTTAGGTATTGCCAGATTACCAGATCGTAACGTTTCTAGATGGAATACAGAATTAGAATAAAATAAAATTTCTGTACCTGCAGAGCACTCCAACTGTCCTGACATACAGATGCAATTATCTTTGGGTGATATTTGAATTAACTTGTGCTGCATTACTGGACTTGAAAGGAGGTTATGTTGGGTAAAAGTCAGCACCTTGTCTTGTTTCAGGTTAGAAGATAATTCTGCTCCTATTTGGCTTTCCTTTTTTTCCTACCAATTCACATCTAATGAAATTTTCCTCCCTATTTCTGAAAGTTGAGCTTGTTTAAAGTGCTATGAGTACTTGGAATTACTTTATTCAAAGTCTTTTTCTCTTGGACATTGATGTATAAAAATCTCAAAACACCTCCACACCAAGATTTAGTACTTCCAAATTAATTAATTTCCTAAAAGGACAAATGAGGTATTTTTACTGTCTGCTCAGGAGCTGATTAATTATGAAGGTAAATGTGAACATGGTCATCATACAGTAAGCAGTGGGTGGTGTTTGGTGTGTGAACATTTACTTGCTTGTTCTCTGGATGTGAACGTGGGGGGACAGTGCCCTCTGCTCTCTGGTCTGAATGCCTGGGGAGAGCAGAACCACCTTGTTGGGTTGCCCTTGTGTTCAGCATAATACCTGCTGTATGAGAATAAACCCCACATCATTTGATTTGTTTAAACCTCTGTGTGCCTCCTGATTCCAGAAGATGGTACTGGGAGAGCCTCTTGCCAGAACCATTAGGAGAGAACCATAGAGTTCCAGCTTCTTGTTAGAACTGTTAGAACAAGAAACAGACTGGGACAATATTTAGGGACTCCTACACTTCAGGAGTTCCCTGGAAACATTGTGGTCTTAGGTCTTGTAGAAATTGTCCTGATTCTTTCTTTTCCCTGTCAAGGGCTCTTGGAAGTCCTGGCGAGTGAGAGATCATAGATAGTCCTTCAGTGGAAAAGCTGCACAGACCTTTGGTCAGGACAAGGATGTCTGCTTAGCCAAACATGGAATTGTGGATGGAGGCCAGCCATACAGGCTGGTCTCCCTCCATCCGTGGCAGGGTCACACAGGTGCTGGGCTCCCTAGGACAGGCTGGCTTGGGGAGAGTGCCATGTTGCCAGATCATGCCTGGCTTGGCAGCAGGAGGTGCTCAGCTGTTTGCCCAGTGCTTTGTGTGAAGTTGTTCCTGTTGGCCCTGCCCCAGCTTGCCTGCCCTCACAGCACCATCCTATGGCAGGAGCTCGTGCCCAATGTAGAATCCCAGTCTGTTTTCCCATCTCTTTCAAGTTGAAAAACTGGGTATGTGGTAAATTATTACCATCTGCAGTGAAGCAGCTTTTATGCACAAGCTCAATCTTTCATGCATGATTTCTACTTGAACCCTCTTAACTTGCCTGGAAAGTTAAGCTGAAACAGTCAAAGGGATGTATAACCAGATACTTCCTTTTAAAAAGTGACTTTTTCCAACAGGAGGTGAGTATAACTTGTGTTGAAAACTTGAGCTATTAACCTGCTATATTGAGAAATGTAGTTCTTGTGATTTGCAAATAATTTTCCATTGGTGCGTCTTTACATACTGTGAAGCTATACTTCGTACCCTGTTTTCTGTGATAGATTTTTAGAAAAATGTACTTCTTTCTCCATTAACTCTTCCTATTCTTGATTGTTAGGAGGGAGGGAAGAACATGGAAAGGAGCAGGATGAAAGCCTGCTTGTGCCCAGCTGTGGTTGAAGTTTGTGTTTTTCTGTATGTCCATGCATGTCCTATTGTGTTGTGTTTATTTTGAAAGAACAGTTGCTTGATCAAAATGGTATTTCTTTCAGGCTGTTCTCCTCTGAAGGTGAGTTGCATCTGGTAAGCAGGGAGTTCTTTATGCTTTCATTTTGGGACTGAGAGCAGGTACCTGTTCCCTGGCTAAGCTTTTTCACTCTTGTTACCTTACAATGTGGGGTTAGTTCCTTCCACTGCTTGTTCTTTCCTGTTTGTGTGTTTATTAGGTTTTCCTATGCTGAGAAAGTATTTAATAATTTGATTCTGCAAATATTCTTTTGCTAAGGAAAAGGACTGCTGTAAAACTGACTTGGGGAATTCAGAAATAAATAATGGTCAAAAGTAAATCTCGCTTCATGCAGCTTGTAATATTGTGTTTACAAGTGTCACACTGTATTATAAAAATTTGCTAGCATATTTTTCTATTCATATTATGCAACAATTATTGATACGATGTTACATCAGATGTTTTACTTTTTTATGATGTTAAAAAGCTATAACTTTTAGCAACTTCTTGGACATAATTTTATGACCTGCCTTCATTTATAGCCAGGCACTATTCCTGGCTATCTAGGTAATTCAGTAAGAAAGGAATATAATTACTTACCTGGATTTTTTTGAGTATAGAGATGAGTTGTCTGCTCTTTGCAGTCTTAATGGTGGTTGAACCTTTTTATGGTTGTCAGACATCTGTCAGAAGGTAGGATCTTGCTCTTTGGAGGGGACAAAGCTGTTTGACAAGCTTGCTGCTAGTGCGTGAAGCTCTGTAAATTTGTACAAAGCGATGTCAGGAGAGAGGGTTTTTGGAGAATGAGACAAAGATATTGTGGTGGGATTTTGTACATAGTGCATAGACATAATCTAGTTCATTATATAAGTACTGTAGAGAGATCACTGCAGGCTTACCAAAAGTAATGGGATCTATGGATAGCTCTTTTAAATAGAAGCTTCCACTGCAAACTTGGATTTTAAGTGACTTATCATTCTGCAAAGATTATTAGAGCCTTAACTCCTCCAGTTTTTTACAAAACCAAACATTTAAAGAACTTTCAGGTTATTTGCTTATTCATAGGGAAAAGTCAGTTGCCTATGATTCACTGCAGTGAATACTCAATTTAGTCTTTCTCTCCCTCTCTTTGTCTTCTCTTGTAGTCTGATATGTGTTTTATTTAATTTCAAAACCTTTATGGATCACCTCTACATCTGTAGCTGGCCTCTCATAAGTAGCAATAATAAGTGTGGTGATACAAGCAGAATATTGTAATATTATGTGAAGTAGTTAATAAAAAGTTACTGAATGCATTTTTGATCTGTTTTTTAAATAAATAATTTGTATTATTCACCACTGAAAACTGAAGGAAATAAAACATTGAACTAGGTTAGCATACACCACTATTTTAGTCATCTTTTTTTTTTCCTGTAGTAAGAACTGTGCAAAAATTCTTTTAGTAGGTGAACTGAAAAATCTGATTTTCTACAGTTTAAAGCTAGAATATTTTTTTTTCCCTCCTGTCTGTGAATATTGCATACATTTCATGCTGTGGAAAGAATGGTCTTGCTCCATGCACGGTATGACATAGTGGCCAAGACACTCACTAAGGAACTCCAAATTCACATTTGTTTCCCTAACATGTTCTAAAGTAGAAATATGATAAACAGTTATTGAGTGGATTTTTAGAGGTGAGTGGGGTGGATTTTTTTTGTTTGGTTTGGTTTTGAATCACGTTTTGGGAGAAGGGGTAAATAATTGGATGAAAATATTTGGACAACTTGATCTTGATTCTCATTAAAGTTTTTAGAGTTACTGAAAGTACATATTTCTTTCAAAATGTTTGTAAAATACTTAAAGGACCTTTCTATCGTTAAAAATAACTCTGTTCCCAAGGTAGCTGATAACACTTTACCCTCCGGGAATAGGCTGGAGAATACCAAAATTACTTGGCATGTTCTCTCTGCTTAATATGCAAGCAATCATTCTAACACCTGTGTATTTTACTTATATAGACATTTCATTCATATTTTTGTTTATACATAATTATTTATGGAATTAATACACTACTGCATCAGAAGTTTTCTATGCTATGTGTGCATGCTGCACACCTACTGAATTGGAAGAAGAGGAAATTTTAAAGACGTACACATTTATGGTAATGCAGAGGTTCTTGTGAAAGGGATAACCTGTTATGAAACATGATCAGAGGGTTGGTTGTAAGCAGCAGTGAGCTGGGGAGCTGTGTTGCTGTTGAAGTAAGGGCTTGTGACATGATGTTTGCTTGCTGAAGGCTCCCAGCAGCCATGGGCCTTGCGTGCTCTGCGGCAGGAGGCTCTCCACTGGCTATGGCCATGGGAGGAGGCACTGTTCACAGTGAATCCAAATCAGCTTCATTCTATCCACAGGAGGAGGTGTTCAGATGGCAGAGAACAGTTTTTTTTAACAGTTGGGCAGTGGACATACTGTTTAATTTGATTTAGAGTTTAGATAAGAGCTAATCATGTTACTGCTTGTGACTGAGCAGTAAAAAACGATTGTGAAAAGTTCAGGTGTTCGTGGGGCATTTTCTAGCTGCATCCAAAACCTTAATTTGTTTTTAGATTGTGTATTTCTCTGTACATTTCCTGTATTAAAAATTGGGGAAAAACTTATTTATCCTCTCATTTCCTCATTGCTTCCATAAAAAACATTCCCCCTATGCTCACCCTTTAAGGATCTCCACAGGGCCAAAGGCCCTTATCCACAAGTCGTAGAACGTTCAGGCACTTGTGTTTTGGGTGCTGGTGATCCTCTGAGCCATTGCTCATGATTTAAACTCAGGGTGAATCTCAACATGAAGAAGCTGAACGTGTCCTTTCTGCTTTTAAAATTTGGTGTTAGTGAGAGGAAACAGGAGCTATTATTTTGTGCTTCTATTGGAATGAATTAAAAAAACAAACCTGCAAAACCAGATTTTGTTGGCCTGTTTTCCAAGAAACAAAAGGGAGGGGTCTTATTGTTTCATTAGTGTGTTTTTTTTTGTTTGTTTGTTTGTTTGGTTTTTTAAGTTATAGTGCAGAGAGGGCAAGAAACCTTCTAAGCAACTGAAATTGCTAGTGTGTGCCACTTTTCAACTTGATCATTAATGCGCTAGAGAAGGACTGAGCATTTAGTAGTAGGGAGAAGGAAAGTCTTGACATTGAAATTGGAAAAGTTGTTCATGTACTGATAGAAGTGACCTGCAGTGTACTCCTTTCACAATAGCTTCTGTACCTAAGGCATGAGGTCAGTAGAAGCAGCAATAGATTTTTAACATGAATGGACATAGCCATCCACTATAGATCTAAAAACCTGTAGATTTTTATTGCTGGCCCCAAGAGTAAGTCCTGGAACACTACTGCAAATTGCTCTAGAGGTGCCTAATCAAAGAAATCCTTCTGAATCACAAAGTGCTTGTAGACATTGGGAGGTTTTTTTATTGCTGTTGCTGTGGTTGTTTTCTTTCCAAGCATTTAAAATGTGGTTTCAACTTTGCAGAACCACCACGAACACCTTCCAAACCTGAAACAGTTGTGCTCTTCAGGGCGAGATAATCTCAGACACTGAAAAAGCGAGAGGGCCTCTGATGAGAGGAAGGATTTGAATGGCTGAGCCAGAGCTGGCATGTGGCCCTGGCACTGGCAGGGCTGGCTCAGCCCTGTGCCCTGTGCTGGGGTGTTCGTCACACGGCGAGGGAGCAGGAGCTGGAGTGCTGCCAGCCAAGGTTCTTTGGAGAGAACAACAGCCTTGTGAACAAGCAGGAGCACCTCAGAGGAGGTTTTTTATTTTTCCTTTACCTTGTTGAACCTTTACCTCTGCTGAACTTGTGTCTGGCCCAGCTGCTGAGATGCAAACTGTTGACAATGTGCTGGTTTTGAAAGAAAAACACAAGTCAGGCAATGAGGCTGGTTATATTCTGCATGTTACATTAATTTGTTTAGAATATTCCCTTCTGAAGGTCTGGGCAGATGTACAAGGCTGCATTAACAAAGTGTGAACAAAATGACAAAATGTACATGGATTATGTAGCATTCCTTTGTGCACCTGTAGCAAAAGCAGTCTGAAGAGAATGAGACTGAGAAAATGATGAGGGAGCTCAGGGTGAGAGCAGACAAGCTGTTTGTGAGGTCAGCTGGTGCTCATGCTTTGTGTTCAAAATGGCTGTGTACTTTGGGAAGGCTTTGCTCTGCTCTGCTGGGCACATAAGTTTTGTTTTTGCACACATAAGCAGGTATTGCAGGTTTTGGATCTTTTTTGTGATAGTACATAAAATGGGGTGGACTTTAGGGGTTCCCCTGAGGTTTCTAAATGCTCCCTTAGGAGTTTGCATTGAAGATTTCTGTTCAAGCTGCCTTACTTTTTCATTATGTGAGATTCACTGTCTTTAAGTTTATTTCTAATAAATGTAGTGCTTTATTTTCTATCTGAAACTTGCTGTGCTGTCTCTTTTAAGGGAGACAGTGTGTGGGTGGTCCTTTTAAGGATATTTGTAGGTTTGTATCTCTGAAAGCCCAGGTTATCTTGAGAATATTATAATTTCTTAAGAAAGAAATCGAGTAAGCCTTGGCTTACAAAGTCATTCTTATTGTCAAAGCCCTCATATTGTCTTCCTTATCCCACCTTCAGTTGTACAGCCAGCCTTATTATTTCTCATTTCTCAGCTTGGCGAGGTCTAGTTCCATTATTTATGCAGTTCAGGACTGGCAGTCTTCCACTGCCATTAAGAGGGTGATTTGCAGATCTGCAAGAACAAAACTTTTTGCTTTGAGGACAGCCTTGCATTTGGTTTGCAGTTGGTTACTGGCAAGACAAGGAAGATCTTGATCCTGTGACACTGGAAGGTGAAAATCAGTGATGTGGGTGCTCGTGCCAGAGCTGTAGCTCACGAGCTTGACATAGCCACAGTAGAGGAGCTGTACTGAGGAACCAAGACCAGCCCCATGTGATGAGCTGTCAGGGCAGTTCTGACAAGAGTAATTCTGTTTTCTTTAATTGTTTGGTTTTGTCTTGGTTTTTGTTCCAGTCTTTTTGTTTAGTTGTTTGTTTTCTCCAGGGCATTTTGTCCAAGAACCATCAGTAATCTCTCCTCCTTTCCATTTCTCATAGTCTTTGTGTGTGTCACTGAAAATGCAGAAACTCTCTGAATATTTAGTTGTGAAATCTGGCGGTCAAGTTGTCAGTCAACATTGGTCTGCAAATCATGGTATCGTGACTAAAATTATGTTTCATAAATGTAATGAAACTGGCTGAAATCTATCTTAACTATTAGCTGAATAGCAGAGCTTGTTATGTGCAAACATTGATTTTTTTGTAAGGTCTCTATAGAATGGGGAGAAAAATGTTCTGATATTTCCTACAATTTCCTAATCTCCAATTGTGACATCCTTTCAAGAAATTTAAGACTTCCTTTTGTTTAATAGAAGAGTTACTTTTGGATAGGAAAACAAAAATTTTATCATAGGAGCTGCATAATCAGGTGTGATTCCCATATATTTCAGAAATGGGAAATAACTGTTTTTTCATGAATTTGCTCCCATCTCAGACATGAAATAAATTTCAGTACTTTTTCCCAGTTAAAAGACTTGGGAAATAAAAAGAAAAAAAAAGTGGCCATGATATCTTTTTTTGTAATCCAGGATCTTAGGCTTGGAAGATAAATGCCAAATTATCTGCAGATCTACAATAATGCTGCAATAACTCTGAATTTAAAATACTTTTGATTCTTAATTTCTGCTGTTCTTTTCACCAAGGCTTTATTGCATTACAAAATTAATTACTCCTATTTTCTTCTTTTCATTTGGTGCATCCCTATAGTATTCATTTGGTTCATTAGTAAATCAGCTCAGCTGCTGAATCATTTTCTAGAATCATAGGAAAAACACCTAAGCTGAAGTTTAAAAACATACACTGTCTCTTAAGTTAAAAAACCCTAATCCCAGAAAAACAACCTAAAAGCCACATTTCACTTTGACTCCTTTGTGTAAAGCTTGACAGATGTCCTGCAGACCTTACTTAAATATACTAAGAATAAAATGCGTACTGATATACCTGGGGTACTAAATAATTGCTTCATGTTAAGGCTATTAATTTAATCAATATTTTTGTCTCTCTGATTTTCTTGGTGTTTTTTTAATGGATGCTTGCTAGATTCCAATGTCAGCCAGCAGCTATTTTTCCCAGAAGAATGGACCAGCTGGAAGTCTTTTTGGTAAGAGGGAAAAAAAAAAATCTAATAATTTACTCCAGCCAATGCCAAGTCCCTTCATCAAAAACTATTACTCAAAATGCCAAATCTAGTTTTCTGTCACTATTGTGAGCTATTCCTTCTGTATAGAAGATATCATCCTAACTGTTTCAATTTCAAGTCACTGATTGTCATTACTAAAATGCAAATGACTGTTGTAATCCTGAGTATTTGTTTTCTTCAGTTTGTAGTTTGTGGGGCAGTTTGGTGGGCATGATGGATTCAAAGAATCATCAAACAATGTTTTTTTTCCTGGATTCTTCTTCTAAGGTATCTTTTACAGACAGCCCCCCACCCCCTCCAAAAAATAAAAGTAAAAAAAATTTAAGTAGGCATGTTAGAAAAATTTATCTGAGTTACTCCTTACAATCAACAGTCTTCCCTCATGAAAATAGGTTGTATAGCAAATAATCCTCTGCAGGAATGCATTTTAATCTACTGTTAATGAATACTCTTATATAGAAACATAGGAACAGAAATTTGTTAGTTCCTTCCTTCAGTAATTATGGAGATTTAGCCTTCTAGTCTAGTTTCCTGTTACATTAATATAATACCTGTTTCCTCTGGAAATTTACCCTTTAGATGACTGTTCTAAAATCAGTTGGTGCAGTCTTTTATTTCACATTGTTATATGAATCCTTTTGAGTATGTCACCTATTCTTTGGTCATATCAAGACCATTACTGTAGGTAACTATAGGTTACACAGTAAAGAAGTTCTTCCTCATATTCATGTGGAATTTCCTGTGTTCCAGTTTCTTTCCATTGTCCCTTGTCCTATTGCTTGGAACCATCAAGAAGAGCCTGGCTCCATCCTCTTGGCACGCCCCCCTTCAGATACTTACTTACATTGATAAAGTCTTGCTGCTTTGTCATATTTAATGTGCTGGATTGCATGTTTTACTGTACTTTGATGTTGCATGAAGGATTGTTAGAAAACACAAAAAAAGAAAATTATTTTCACAGGGCAATTATTTTAAACCTGTAAGTTTATTTTATAAAGCCCAAGAAGTCTGTGAAATTTTTAAGAGAAGTGCATGTGATGAAAGGCATCTTGTCAAAACTTGAAGGATTTCAAATAAAGCTTCTTAAATAGTGTGAGACTGGAAAATAACAGTATAAAAGCAAAGTTTAAAAAAACAAGTAAGTTTCAGAGACGTTCAGAGAAAAACATTGATTAGAAGTTCCTTATATGAAATGGAGGACCTCAGGTAAAGCAATAATTTATTAAAAGTTTAAATATATATACAAAATCAGTTGCTATTAGAACATTTATATGAGTTGGGGTCTTGTGGGATATGAAATGTTAGGTTCAAGTTTTGCTGTCTTCTGAAGCATAGCAAATCTCAAATGATGGGACACCAGTCAGTTGTGGTAAAAGGGCAAAGCAGAAGGCTGCTGGCATTTTGGAATGCAAATATATTACCAAATAATGTTCCCGTGACATGAACATGCTTGCTTTCTTGTGGAGGTCCCCAGAATTTTGCTTAAGAAAGAATGTCAAGCAAAGAAAGAGTGTTCCTTTTTTACTGTTAAAAATATTTGGAAGCTTTATTTTTCAGTCTTCCTTTCTACTTGCTTGCCTAGATCAATCATCTTGACTACCTCTTGCAATCTGCAAGTAAATACAAATAATGTAGTTAACTGTAGTGCTTCCCAGGTAGTCAGTTCATTTTCTGTTGTTGGTCCTTGGTTTTTTTATTTTTACTTCCAATGTTACCATCTAGCCTGTGCTTACAAATCTGCTCCTCTTTCCCATCCTCCTATGCTGTAGATTGGACTCTTTTCTTCTTCTGACTGCCCCTCATGCCATTAACATCTTGTTCATTCCCACCCTGCTCTCTATTGGTTTACATCGGCAGAGGAAGGACAAAGGGTATTCCATAACAGAGTGATAAATTAGAATATTGTTTATGCTTAGTAAAAGCAAACATCCTGGGAGCAGGGAGGTGTATCAAAATGATTGTTTTATAGATATTTGTAGTGCTGCTTTGATTTATGCCTTCATCCTCAGCAGTACTCCAGCGTACTCCTGGGAAAGCTGGCAGCCCCTGGCTTGGACAGGTGCACTTTTTGTTGGGTTAAGAACTGGATGGATGGCTGGGCCCAGAGAGTCGTGGTGAATCCAGTTGGCATCTGGCCCTTGTGGTGTCCCAAAGGGATCTGTGTTGGGCCCATTCCTGCTTAATGTCTTTTCTGATAATCTGGGTGAGAGGGTCATGTCTACTATTAGCAAATTCATGGATGACAGCAAATTGGATTGGTGTGTCAGTCTCCTGGAGGGCAGGAAGGCTCTGCAGAGGAACCTGGACAAGCTGGATAGATAGGCCAAGACCAACGGTGTGGGGCTCAACAAGACCAAGTGCTGGGTCCTAGCCTTTGGCCAAAGCAACCCCCAGGAGTTCTGCAGGCTGGATCAGAGAGGCTGGAAAGCTGCCCAGCAGAGAGGGACATGAAGGTGCTGATCAACAGCTGCTGAACATGAGCCAGCAGTGTGCCCAGGTGGCCAAGAATGCCAAAGACATCCTGGCCTGGATCAGAAATAGTGTGGTGAGCATGACTAGGAAAGTGATTCTTTGCCTGTACTGCACCCCAAGTCCTGTGCCCAGTTCTGGGTCCCTCAGTTCAGGGAGGACATTGAGGTGATGGAGAGATTCCAGCGAAAGGCAGTGAAGCTGGGAGAGGGTCTGGAGCATAAGTCCTATGAGGGCCAGCTGAGGGAGGTGGGGTTGTTTAGCCTGGAGAAGAGGAGACTCAGGGGAGACCTTAGCACTCCTACAAGTACCTGAAAGGAGGCTGTAGCCAGGTGGGCATTGGCCTCTTCTCCCAGGTAACCAGTGACAGGACAAGAGGACATAGTTTTAAGCTATGCCAGGGGAGGTTTGGGTTGAAGGAACTTTATGAAGTATTTTTTCACAGAAAGGGTGATTAGATGCTGGAATGAACTGCCCAGTGGTGGAGTTACTGTCCCTGGAGGTGCTTAAGGAAAGACTGGCTCAGCACTCATTTGGTTGACAGGATGATGTTGGGTCACAGGTCAGACTTGATCACCTTGGAGGTCTTTTCCAACCTCATCAGTGCTGTGATTGTGTGAAAAAAAAACAAACTAATGTAACTACAGAAAAAATCTTAAGAGATTTGCAGCTCTGCCTCTTGCATAGTATGTTATTTCTCAGTATTTGTGAGAAATGAAACTTAAATATTTTCAGTGAAGTGTTTGTGCATTAATACTTATCATGTGTGGTAACAGGCTTTGGTCTAAAACATTCCAATGGTTTGGGAACTGCCAAGCTTCAAGTGAGCAGTCATGGCTCTGCAAAAGATGGGAGGGATGGTAATTAGAAAATGAAATGAAGATTATATTTTAAAAATAGCAGGATAGGCTTGTTTGCAGTTTTGTTTGGTAAACCACTTGCAGCATGGTCAGCAGTGCTTAATCAAAGACAAGCATAGGAATGAAATAGACCTGTTGTGGTGAGAGTGCCTGTTTTACACTGTGTTACTGCAGGGGTTTATATGAGAAGTCTGAAACTGGGGTGAGTTATAATAGGAGTATATTTGCACTGTGTTTAAGACTGTAGTATAATTTCCTCAGGTTATTGAAATTAATTACATCTGCTATGAAATATTTTAATTCTAATTGTTTTCCACAAAGTGAGTGTACACTTCATAAAGTATAGGGTGAGGCACCAACAGATCTGAATTCATGTTAAGTACCAATTTCATTTGTGATTGCTGAGATGCTCAACCATTTGAGCGTGCTCTTCCTTTCTATAAAAGAGAAAATAACTGAAGATATTTGATTGATTCCTAGTAAAATGAAAAAATGTTGAAGAGAAAAAGATGCGTGTCTTAATGGGAACATTTTGAACATATTGGTAACGTACTGCAGAAAACCTTGGCAGTTTTCTTAGCGTCAGCTAGTTATTGTCATTCATGTGTGCACTCTCAGCAAAAAGGCTCACGTTTTAAGGGTGAGGAACCATCCTTTTTCTTTCCTTGACTTGCTTTAAGCAAGTTAAGCAAAACTCTTGGGATCTCCAAAAGCTAGCAAGTATGTTCATGTGATGACAACATCATTTGGATAATACATTTACACAATCCTCCTGCAAAAACCTGATGCTTGTTTTATGGTCTTTTATTCTTAGAAAAAATACTTGAGAATATTTAGTTTATGTTATATACTTATACATCTGTGTTGAAGTTATCCATAAAGACACCAGTGAAGAGTTAAAGCAGTGTTTAAAACCTAGTCAGTGGTGCTTCTTTTTCTGCCAGAGATCAGGCCCACTGCTCAGACTTTGAATCCGCCTGGAAGTAAATCTGGAGTTCCCCAGAGGTTTTATATGCCAGTTCAGGGTGAAAAGGGTTTGAGATCCTTTCTTTTGAATTCTGCTTTGTTTTTTGTGCAGCATTAGAGTCTTACTGATTGCTTGGCAGTTTCCTTTTTTTTCATGGAGATTTTTTTTTGTTGGTTTGGTTGGGTTGGGTTTTTTTGTTTTGTTTTTGGTTTTGTTTTGTTTTTAGTTATGGGATAACTGCAGTGTGTAATTTCTCTATGCTCCAAAGAAACCAGAAGTCTGAAAAAATATCAGTGTAACTTATTATCTCATCTTTATAGAGGAAGAAGCAAGTAGCATTCACCTGCTCTAGAAAGAGAGGCCCGCAGTTTCTTCCTCGTCTTCCTATATAGCTGCAAGTAACAGTAACTATGACAGGAGGCTTTTTCTTTAGCTTCTAAGAAGAAGATGTAGGAAGGGAGAAGCAACACCAAGGTGAGGTCCTTACTAGAAATGATGAATTTAAATTTCAGTATCATTTTTTATGTTGAAGGAACCAGTCATTTCTAACTAATGACAGATTGTTCTTTGAGCTCTGAATGCTGTTACGAAACTTAAGATCATAAGCCTCTGGGACCAAGGCTAAACCAACTTTTTGGGAGCCTGGTGCAGCTGGTGCTGTAACCTTTGTTCTTTAAGCCTATTTAGTAATAAAAACACAGAGGGGTTTCCAAAGTGTGTGACTCCAAAGGGTGTTGTCTTGTTCGACTCTATCACTGAGTTTGTTTCCTACAAGTTTTTGCAGTTTTCTGTATTTTGTGGCAAGTCTGTCTCCAAGCTGTGCTGTGTCTTTGTAAAGTAATTAGGTTTTGAAGTTAAAATGTGTGTATGAGTGTAGAAAACACCTAAGAATGAGGTAATAATGCTTTCTGTCATGTTGGGGATTGAGCTTTACCTTTGTTGTCCAGGGGTATTTGAAACTCTGTCCAGATTGATCTCTGTTTCATTGTCCTTACTCAAAACTGGTTTCACAAATAAGGAATTCAGTGAAGATAAAGGCTGTCAAGTCAAGTGTTCAACTTTGTAAATGCAGGCTCTGGTGCCTACATGACATAGTATCTGCCACATCTATTGAGGAAAGCTGAATTAGCTATCCCTCCTTTGTTTTCTCAATGCAGACTTTTTGTTGTTTGTTCCTTTTTTTTGTTAGTGACAAAATTAATCCTCAGAATTCAATGCTATTATTTTTGCTTCTCCCAATTAGAAGTGTTAATAGATTTGGGTGTGACCAGTCTTTGCCTATAAAAATACAATCTTCATACAACATTGTGCCATCACTTACTAAGAAGCTCAGGAGCTGGGACTCCTGCAAAGACTGTCTGTCCCAGGATCTCCTGCAGCTGGTCACCTGAGAAGGAGCTGATTTCCCAAGGACATACCGTGTTCTGTCCCTTGCAGCTCTTCCATGCTCCCTGATGTAGATTCCCTGTTGCATCTGTATTTACCACCTGCACTGCAGGTTTGGGGCAGCTTTCAGCAACTCATGATCACCTCTAAGAACGTTTATATGGTAGTTGTATGGTAGTTGCACCATATTTGCATTTCAAAAAGTGAATATGTGTAGTAGAGCTTGGCACTCACCAGTTATGTCTCCATACTAATACAGCTGAAAACACGTCTGAAATGTCTGTCTTACAGGTTTGGATTCTGCAGCAAAATCATATTGTTTGGCTATTAATTACCCAGCACACCAATGCAACAGAATTAAACCTGAGCAAAATAGTGGAATAAGATATATTACGGGAAAAATTACTTTCAAGGCCGCTGCAATGCAGATGACAGTTTCTCTTGAAACAGGAGTACAGAGGCTGTCATGGTGATAATTGGGTGTTATCTACCTTACTATCCAGTCACCTGTTATTTATAGTTTGGGTTTTTTTTTTCCCCTAATAGTTTGGATTTTTGCTGATCTTCATACTTTTATTAACTTTTATGTGTGATTTTTTTAAAGTCATTTAACAGCTGCAGCAAGCCATAGTGTGATTTGAAGACATTTGTTGAGATGCCTAGGCTGTTAGTCTGAATTTAATACAACATGTAAGAGAGCAACCATAAGAGCTGTAAATAGTCAAGAGAGATTATGTTGAGAAAGAGACTGCATTTTTTGCCTACATGTTAAAAGTGTTTTCTGGGAAGCACTTTGTGAGGTTATTCAGGTAACTGTTTTTCAGGTAGCAAGTTAGAAGAAAACCAAATCTTTACTTACATCTTTTTTTGCTTATGTAAGCAAGTTCAAGATTTACTTAATATTTTTTTTTATAATTTTGAAAGCTATCTGTTGAAATGTGCAAGGATTAAATTAAAAAAATCCAAAGAAAACTGCTCCACAGAAGCATTACTGTCACTTCATATGACAGACCAAAACCACTAAAATGTATTGAGTTTGAAGTAATACCAAATCATGTGTGATGCTGATAAAAGACAGTTACTATTGTGCTAAATTCCACCAATGCACAGGAGAATGTGACCTGTAACTCTAGAATTGAGAAACCTTTTCCTTTGAGGCAGTTTCTTTTTCTTGAAGGGAAGAGAATGGGGGAATAAAAAGAAAAGCCTGGGGACTGTAAAGTCCACACAAAGCAAATTACTTTGTTTTCTTTCTAAAAGCATCATTCAGACAGTGGGAGTAAGAGGTACATAAAGCCTTTGTACCTGGCAGCCATTTGGTGGACAGGCTATCATTATTTCTGTTAAACTCTTGCAAGTCTTCTGCTGGAATCTGAATGTGTAATTTTGAGCCTTTGGCAGGCGAGGATGGCAGTATCCCTTTTGCTTCCGAATTCAAACAATGAATGTGGGCATTCAGGAAGTTTTGCTGTATTACATAAGCCCTTTTGATAGGCCTTCCATACAGACTCCCCATCACTTCAAATTAGTTGAAAATATCCTGGCATTGCCTATTCCAAATGAAGTCAAACCAGGGGGAAAAACCAACAAGAACAACAAAACAAAACAAAAATTCCCCCTAAAAACACCAAAACCACTTCCAACATAAAACCACTCAGAAACGGGAACAAAGATTCATAACTTTAAGTGGTGAGACATGGACTGCATGTTTTTTCTTCTTGTGTTAGTGTTTTCTGCATTCCTGTGTAAAGATGTGCTTAGAAATGCCTTTAACCTGAGCACCAGTCAAGTTTGAGTGTTTATCTCATTGCATAGCAGAAACTCTTGGTGTAGACAAGACTGAAGGTACTGGTTGTTTAAGGATATTGGTTTTGGTTTTTGTGTTCTTTTTCAGGCAGGCATATCCTATATGGGGTGATACTCTCATATTCTTTTTTTCTTTACACCTCTGTACATCTGTGCATCTCTGGTATTTTTTTCTGTACTTTTTATTCTGAACCCAAGAATTTGAGCATCAGCAATAGAAAACTCTGACATGTACAAAACTGAAACTTCCATTGTAGGTTGAGCAGACAGACTATTTCCATGTGGGACATGTAGAGAGATTTCTGTAACTCAAGTAATTATGAGTAAGATACAAATATGGAGGACACCTTATATTTCAGTGTGATGTCTGCTGGCTAATACCTCTCCAGCCCCTACAATTAGGTAGTTGATAGTGTAGTGACACCTCACTGTTTAAGGTTCCAAAAAGAGATTCTCTAACATAGAAATATAGGGTTATAAACAGTGGTTTAAATACTTGCACCCTTGGGACATATCTCTTTGATCCAATTTTTCTAGAAGGCACTCTTGTGTGACTGAAAATGTTCTCATTTCTGGAGTTAGCAGTTCTGTAGGTTTCCCCAACTTTTCAGTAGCTTCTGTCTATATACAGCCTGGCCTTGTGGACTGAGACAGAAAATACATATTTCATGGTAGAATTTTATGCTGAAGGTTTGCCTCTTTCTTCTCAGTGGGAGTGTGCCCAGCTGGCTTAATTCCTCCCTCAAGTCCTAACAATGCACACCTGAAATTTGTTTTTTGAATTCTGTTCCTGTTACCTTAGTAAATATGTTTTGGGGAGGTTTTGATCAATCATAGCTTTCTGCTTGTCTTCCAGCTGTTCACTGTTTTGGAGATCACTCTCTTCTGTGGTTGTTTATTTTAAAAACTAGAAATAAAGACCGCTGAAATTCCATTAGCAGTGTCCTATTTGTTCTCCATTTCCCTCTTGATGTGTTTCCTTTGTCTGAGGATGACTGGAAAAAGTAGTTTCGTAACATTTGACTCTTGCATTACTATTGCCCATCATGCAACTCTTTTCCAATGGATGTGCTCTCCTCCTGCTGTGCTGCCAGGCAGCCTGGGCTCCAGCCTTATGGGAGCTACATCCTCTTTGTGCCTGCAGGATGTGTCATTCTCTCCCTTCCTTTTTTTTTCCTCCCCCTTCTGGGTAATACTTGGAGCTCTGTGGTATTCAGAAAAGCATGCATAATTGAACAGTGCAGTCTAAAAGGTTAGAAGTGCAAAAGTTATTTTTAAGCATCTGTTTTCTGGTTCACACTTAATGATATCTGAACCATGTTTTTCAGGACAACTCTGTTAGGATGGTTTGTTGTGTGGAACAGCTGATCAAAATCTATTGAAAGTGATTTGAAAGTAATGATTCCTTTCATATAATGTTTTCTACTCAGCAGTGTGGTGAATTATGTAGAAGTTTATATAACACTGTATTAAAAAATTGCCAGTTTGTTATTTTTGCAGTTTTCTTCCCCTCTTAAGATGTAAGGAAGGGTTCTTCCTTGACTGGATTAGAGACACTCAGGTAACTATTGCTTAGGGACCACTGTTTAATGGGTACTGTAGTAATTAAAAACAAGATGCTCCCTTGTTTTAAAACAAAACCAAACAAAAAACCCCACAAACTGGTAAGAGATTTGTTGTCAGACATAAGAAATCATCTGACTTACTTGATTTATTTATTGCAAGAAAATACAAATAAAAAGTGAATTTCAGTTTTGCAAATTTGCATTTTCATAATTGCTTTCTAGACTTTTGTTGAAGCTCCCCTAGATTTTGTTTCCACAGATAAAAAGCTAGGAAAAAAAGTAGTTCATGAAGTTTTGTACATTTTCATATTTCAGGATGAAAGACAAGCTATACATGTTAAAAATAAAAATCAGGTGTATGTAGATGAAAACCAAACAAGTTCTGCTAATGTATTTAATTGAATTTATTCTGTCATTTATAAGTAATATTTTAGTTTTATTATAAAATGCCTAAAACTTTTTTAATGCTTTCTCCAGGGGGCTTGCAGGATGTTTATAATAAAATGTGCATTTTAGGAAGGATCTGTTTTTAACAAAGATTAAAGATCTGTGATTTAATGAATATGATTTTATACTTCCATAGCAGGGTTTACATTAAAGCTGTGTGCTGGTGATTTTCTCCAATTTTAAACCTCATTTACTGAGTAGTACAAGAATTTTGTGGCTGTGACAAAACTTTTAACCAAAAAAAAAAAAAATCTATTTATAAGCAGTACATTTTAAGAAATTATGATTTATATTTTTGGACATACCTTTTGTATCCAAGATTCAAGGAGAATCTTGTCTTCTCTAAATAGGATAAGTACGTAAAATATGTGTAAAAAACTGCAGAGTTTAAGGTTGTATTTTCCCTATGAGTAGGTTTTTTCGGGTTTTTGCAGTTAAAAGTTCAGAAGAACCAATATATGACTGGTATGAATAGTGTATAAGGGTAATATATAATGGAATCGTGGAATCATTAAGGTTGGGAAGAGTCTCTAAAATCATTGAGTCCAAACATATCCCTGAGTGCTACATCCACACATCTTTTCAACGCTTCCAGGGATACTCTGGTTTCTTATCAAATTGTATAAATCTTTTGCCGCTTAGTAAAGATTTTCATGGAGAGGAACAGGCATGAGTGTTGAGGGATGCATCTTATAAAAGAGCAATTCAATAATATCATAGTATAAAATAAGAATTGAATTTGCTTAGTCTTTTCTACGGATAAGCAGAATGCCCAATCATTTGTTTCCTCAATGTGTAAGTTTTATGTAAATTGCAAATGTAGGTGCCTTTTGGTGACAGCTGAAAACCTTCTATAGTTTGAGCTTTGCCTTAGATTGACAGGAGACAGCCCTAGGTTTTTCGTGACCTCAGAGCTTTGCTCACATGAGCACTTGGAGAAAGCTGATCTGGTAGAGGTTGCATGGTTCATTGCTGTTACTCTGTCTGGCCTTAGCAGGGTGCAGGTGAGGTGATGTTTTCTTGTGCTCTGCATAGACTGTCTTGCAATGTCTCCCTGTCTGTCCCTCTGCTACCTTGGGGCTCGCACAGCCATTGTGCCATCAGTGTGGCAGAGGAGGAGCATACCAGTGGTGGATGTCGTGAGCCATGAGCTGGTCCACGTGGTCCCATTTTTTAGGGACTGTTGATAATCAGTGTGGAAAGAAGCTGGGCTGGAGTTACAGTGTCAGGCAACACCTCCATTGATGTAGGAAAATCCCCTTTAATTTTTTTTTTTTTAATGGCCAGGCTGCTAGGTAAAGTTTGGCAAATGAGACTCAGAAGACTGTGCTGGTTACCTGGTGAGGCATGCTGGCTGTTCTCAGATTTCTTCTGCTTCAGGGATCAAAGATAAAGCACATCTCACTTGGCCAGCCTTCTTTTGTTAATACCTTTTTATTAAGACTGTATTGTTTGCCATGCTGGTGTATGTCTAATTCAGTAAATGAAGCACTTATATAAGCTTTGTGTGCTAATGCATCATCTAGGAACAATGTGAACTGCTTTCATAGAGAAGTAGTTCTGCATTTTGTTTGTTTCTTCTAGGATGAGAATGCTTGGGAGGAATAACATGTTATTTATTTAATTCACTTGGATGTAAATTGTTTTGGAAGAAGGAAGATAGCAACAAGCTGCAATTGCTAAAGAAAAATGAAAAAAATATGAAAAAAAAAAGTTTAACAAGAACTGAGAGTTTTAATACATTTCTCTAAAAATAGCCTAGATAAAGTATGTCATTCTGCTCTATTTCAGTCACATTGGTTTGTTTCATAGATTTGTTTTTAGTCTCAGTTCCTTCAGGCAGAGAAATTTAGGAAACATGAGATCATTGCATCTCTGAAGGTAGACTGCCACGAGGCTTGCAGAGCCTTGGAAACTCGGTTACCATAACGCCTGTATCTCCCATGGGAAAACTTGGTTTGAACTAAAATGGCCTGTGATGTGGAATGTTGTTTTTGACTCTTTTAAGAAGTAAAATGAAGGTGGAAGGAGGTGGTGGCATGTAACAATAGTCTTAACCTTAAACCAAAGCCTAAGAAAGAACAGTCCCACTGATTTCAGCTTCGTTTTTTGGGGGCAAAAAGGTTTAATGAAGGTGGAGTAGCTACAAAAAATTTTGTATTTGCTTTCAAAAATTACAGTCATAAAATTGTAAACCAGCCCAGGCTGGAAGGGACCTTGAAAGATGATCTGGTCCAAACTTTCTTGGGAGAATGGGAACCTAGATGCAATTATCTACCACCCTCTTTAATCTCATCTTGAAAACCTCCAGTGATGGGATGTCTACCACATCCCTGGAGAGAGGCTGTTGCAGGGAATGATCATTCTCCCTATAAAAAAAAGTGTATCATATGCTGAGGTGAAACCACTCTTGGTGCAGCTTGTACCCTTTCCCCCTTGCCTTCTCCATGTGGCTTCTTTGAAGAGAGAGCCTCCATCCTCTTTGTAGCTACCCATTACATACTGGAATACTGTTGTGAGGTTCTTCCTCAGCCTTCTTTTCTCCAGGGGGAAAAGGTTTAATTCCTTCTGTCTTTCATCAAAAGGCATGTTTTATAACACTTTGGTCATTTTAATGGCCTTTCTTTGGACTCTCTCTGGTCTGTCTGCATCTTTCTTGAATTGTGGGAATGAGAACTGGGTATGGTACTGCAGATGTGGCCTGAGTCATGCTGAGCAGAGTGGGAGATCACATTCCTACCTCTGCTAGTAATGTTCCTGAGGATTCAGCCCAGGATTCAGTCCCCTGCTGTAGTGACACACTGCTGACTCATGGTCACCTTGTTGTCCACCAAGAACCCCACCCAGATTCCTTTGAACACAGCAGCTTCCCAGCCACAGAAATCCTGTTTGGACAGGGTTTGGTTGTATTGCCCCAAGTGCAGGACGTGGCACTTGTCTGTTAAATGTCATACTGTCCTTGTTACTCCACTTTTCCAGTCTGTAGGATAAGTCTCCCTTCTGATGTGTCATGAGCAGACTTGGTGAGGGCACTTTCAATCCCATCATCCCCATGATTTATGAAGGTGTTGGACAATACTTATCCCTGAGGGATGATTTGTGACAAGCTGCCAGCCTGGGTAAGAACCCATGGTCACCACCCTCTGAGTCTGGCACTTGTCTATTAAATGTCATACTGTTCTTGCTACTCCACTTTTCCAGTCTCCCTTCTGATGTGTCATGAGCAGATTTGGTGAGAGCATTTTCAATCCCGTCATCCCCATGATCTATGAAGGTGTTGAACAATACTTATCCCTGAGGGGTGATTCGTGACAAGCTGCCAGCCTGGGTAAGAACCCATGGTTACCACCCTCTGAGTCTGACCGTGAGTTTGCTTCCAACCCATCCTGCAGACAGCTCACCCCATCTGTATCTTGCCGGTTTGTCCAGGAGAAGGCTGTGGGAAACAGCACTGAATGCTTTGCTGAAGTCCAGGTGAACACCATCCTGTTCTTCTCCCTGTGTTGACAGAAGAGATTGTTTTGTTGTAGAAGTTGATCAGGTTCATTGGTGTGGTTTGCCCTCGGTAAATCATGGTAGCTTTTCCCAATCACTTGCTTCATTAGGTTCATTACATCTCCTTGTTTTGTGACCAAGCTGAAAGCCCTCAAGTTGCATAATGTTTACAGTAAAGGGGATTGGGAAAAGTTACCTTGGAAATTAAGCTGTGAAAGTTACAATGATTCAGGGTTAGTAAGGCTCTTAAACCTTCCCGACGGTTCTTATTTTTCTTTTTTAAAGCTCCTTTATAAACATAAAAGAAGCTTTCCAGAGTGTGCTTGATACACAAAATAGACTGGCTAACCATAGCGTAATGCTGTGTGGCACCTACTGAGCAGAAAATAATGATGTTTCAGTATTTCATAGGGAAAAAATATCTAGATGTTAAAAGCAGAATATATTAAATGTGATCAGTAAAAAAAAGGACTCTATGATATTTTAAAAAAATATCAAAGTAATAGCAAAAAAAATCATATTTATTATCAAAAGCAGTTGTCTGGCACACAAGATAATTTAGCATTCAAATCTGAGAACTTTTAGGAGAATCACCTGCATAAGAAATATCAGATTTCTTAAAATATTTTAAGGCAAAGAGAGGCTACTTAAAAGATCATCAGATTTAAAAAAAAAATCTTTTAAGGCAAAGAGAGGCTACTTAAAAGATGAAAGAGTCAACCAAAGTAACTGTCCATAGTGGACAGATGATCTTCTTATGTGTTTTCATCTTGCACAAATGAAATCCCCTTAACAGTTACTGGTCTTTAGTATGAATACAGGGAACAGTACATTAGTTCATTAGTTGTGCTATCTCTTGGTTTTGTTCTTTATTCTGTCCCAGGGTGGTAGCAGGAATACTTTTTATTGGCTAAATGAGGGACTAAATGAACACAAATTATTGTTCCCTTTTTTTTGAGCATGCTTGTTTTCTTGGCAGACTTGACAAGATTCCATATGGGAGTGAAACAAGCCTCATTGTTTTCCATTCAATTGAGATCTAATTCTTGTAGGATAATCAGTAGCTTTTGAATAAAAATCTTGTGCAGAGAAGTTTGCTTTTCAGGCAAAGGAAAACTGCAAAGCCCTTTTCCAAATATCAGACGTGCTTGAAAAGTTGAGTAGTTTTCTTTAGCTTCCAAAGTGAGCAGCTGTGAGTGTCTGAGGTACATGGTTATGGATTTTACACAACTATGACACCAGACCAATTTTCAACTGGGTTTGTTGAAAATTGGTCGGGTGTCATAGGACCCTGTTGTGTTTTTTGGGGAGGGAGACAATTCTGTCTGCAGCTATTTTTGGTTTTATCTTCCACTGAAAGTTTTTATTTTTTTTCATGAGGGTGTTGATAGAGATACCACTAATAACAAATATGAATGCCTAGTTGAAAACATGATGCAAATAACATTCTGGGTTTTTTTACCCCCATTCATAATGTCCTTTGCAAATTTTTCTCAGCCTTGTCCTTATTTCATTTAGGAGAGCTAGAGAAATTATTTGGTTTTTTATCAACCTTTGGAAATTGAATGGGCAAAATATTTAGCATTCTGCTGCTCTGCTTCCCAGAGTCTTTAGTGAGAACCTAGACTTGTGAGTGAAGCAACAGGGACTTGGAAAGAAATCCCAGAAGGGGTTAATTTGAATCCTGTGATCTACTTCCTGAGATGTAGTGGTTTTAGAAATCTGCTGAAGAGTTGTTCCTGAAAAAAATTGAAGAGCTGTGAAAGGCACGTAGGAGAGATCATGGTGCTGCTTCCCTGTAGACTTCCAACAGAAAGAATAACTAATCATCTAATGATTGTCAAGAAGTTTTTGTAGCTACCTCTTTTCCTGGGAGTGATGGGTAGGATATCCAGGGCAGAGCAAGTGTCTTGAAAGATTGCATTGAAAATCTTCTTGGTAACATTAGGAAAAACTATACTTCATGTATTGCTTCATTTTCAGTTGTAATGTTTTGTGTTATATGACTAATATTTTAGTTATAAAATCAGGAAGACAATAAGCTTGTTAGAAATTGTGTATGTTCTAGAATTTAAAATGAATGATCCTTGTCTTCTCTGCAAAATTCTGAAAAGGTGTGCAGTGACTCTTTCTGAGACAGAATTAATAATGGTTGCAACTTAATTAATAAGGTCCTGCAACTTAAAAAAAGATGGAAAATAATGTGAACTAAGATGATACATGGGATCACATTTTAATTCTCCTTTTTGCTTTGTTCCACAAAGCAGATATTTAGTTCATCTATTTCTTTGGTGTGGTTAGTGCTACCAAACTTGCAAAGTTTGATGTTCTGTTGATGATATTGGTTCCTTGGCTTTCCAATTTCCTTTCCAAGGAACTGGCTGGTTTCTTGGACAGATGAGATGTATGAAACCAAAACCTTTTGTATGCTACAGAGATTAAGTAGTGATTTTCTTTGCAATGGTGAGGAACTCTGTTAGTTCAGTCTTACTGTGATTTTTGTTGAGCTTTGCCCCTGCTTGAACATAAAAAGTGATTTTGCATTTGCACTGAATTTTCTCCATCATTCCTGTTGTGGCAGGTTCTCTTTTGATGCTATAAATCACATACATTATAATGGACTATTACTTATTGCACAGTATTTTGCTGTATGCCAAACTCCTGAAACACTGAGTTTACATTTTTAGAAAATACCTGATATTACTGTAAGATTACTACTTGTGATTGTGGAGTGCTTTGGCTTTTTAATGATACTCCTGTATTTACTCTCCTAAATAGTTCTCTGTCTGTCATCATGTTCATGTGCTCTTCCAAATTAACTCAAGGGTACTTATGAGAACTTAATTATCAGACTAATAAACTCTGAAGCCAGCTACTGCTCTTGTGTAGTAACTGATAGCACTGCAACACCCATGCCCAGGAGTGGCAGAGCAGCACTTTCCTCTGAGTGCTTCACACACAGGAGTGCCTTGTGACTGCACCGAGGTTCTGAATTTCCTTGCCTTTGGGAGAGCTCCAGGTGTCCTGTTTCCTACACCTCTTGGTCTCTGTTGCCCATCTGCAAACACAAGGGCCTTACAGGGCAGGCAGTCAAGAGGGCTGTTCTCACCCATGCCCAGCTGTTCAGGCTCTTCTTATGCCAAAGCACATCCTAACATGGAGCTCAGGTATTTTAGCACCTAGTCCGAGGTGGTTTGTCTAGTTCTGCATAGTAATGGGTTGAATGAGCTGTTAGCAAAGGGTGATTTGATTGTGGAGCTCAGGTATTTTAGCACCTTAGCACCTACTCCGAGGTGGTTTGTCTAGTTCTGCATAGTAATGGGTTGAATGAGCTGTTAGCAAAGGGTGATTTGGTTCATTTTCTATTTCTATTGCCCATACCCGTCTCTTCCTTTAATGTAAAAAGGAGTGCAGGAAGTTAGGATCAGCAAAGTGAATCCCAGCCCCTTTGTTCATGTTTGTGTACTCCTTTAGGCATGGATGTTACCTTTCAAAGCAGTCAATCCTTACCTTCTGTGGTGTTAGAGAAATACAGATGCAGACAGAGCCATAAAATAGTAATGTAGGAGAAGGGACATGCAAGGTCCTTTCAGTGATTTGCAAAAAAATGTTTTTTGTCTCAAAGAAGCATGATATAACTCTTAAATTAATTGGGTTCAGCCATTTTGTGTGCATTCATTCTTTACTGTCTTTGTACTAACAAAACTCTTCCTGGATCCTATTTCTTATGTGGGTGTTTTTAAGACTGAAATCATATCATGTAGCTGGGGCTGTAGTTTTTGTTATTGCTTGTTGTTTTTACATATTTTGTTTATAATAAGATCCTTAGTAATCTGAAAGATGGTAGCTATCTATGTGTTGGATCTGAGTGTTGGATACTTGTAAAGGGAAAACAGGAGAAATATTATTCTTAGCTTGGGATTTTCTGGTGACTTGCTGACATAGAGTGTGAAAAGAACCAGATTTATATACAAGGGGAACAACATGGGGAATATGCAAGGGGAGAAGAGCTGAGGGGATACCTGATGAAGTAGCATGGATCTCAAGAAAACAATTACAGGTGGCTGCTGTTCAGGGTTTTGCTGCCTATAGCCATGGTAGTTGGCAGAGCAGCTGTTTGGCAGTCTGGGGCCATGGGGTTGGGTGACAGCTCGGTACAGAAATAGAAAGGTGTAGTTGATGCTTTTCACTTGGTGACAAGTGGAACTGCTCTCCAGCAGAAGTTCTAAAAGAGGATAACTACGTCATGTGCCACTGGAAATGGCAGTATGCTTTTAGAGTGAGCAGTTGAAGTTGTTTTCTGAGGAAGAGAAACTTGCCGAGCTACCTGGGCCTTCTGCAGTCAGTTTATATATCAAATAGTATGTGCTGTTATCCTGTTAGCACAGGCTGGTGCTGACTGAAGTGAGGTCATTGAGGGTGGAAAGGAGCTGAGAAGGACTCTAGTTCAACCTCTTTCTGAAAGCAGGATTGGTACTGAATTTGAGATGCTCTAGACTCTGCTCCTCCAATTTAGACCTCTGAGAAACTTGATCCAGTGCTTCACCACCCTTATAATTTTTTTTTTTTTTTTTTTTTTTTTTTTTTTTGGGTGTGTGGCTATAATGAATAGTGCTGTGGCACACCCATGATGTTGGCAGTGGCAGGCAGGCAGTCCACAGTGATAGCAGAAGAGCATATGCAACTCCTGTAGCTCCAGCTGTGTAGAACCAAGGGGCAGTTGATGCTATAAATTGCAAGATCATTGCTGACACCATGTTACAGAGAAATCTCAAAAAATAAATGCTGATGTCTGTACAGCTCTAGTAAAAGTAAAAATTTTTCCTTTAGGCATATGAAGTCTGTATTTACAAAGATTTTGAGGTATAAGTGTCCTAGAAAAAACTCCCAAAATCTGTACAACTGATGTAGGTGCCAACAGCTAGCTCAGCTTGTGGACTGTGGTTTGCTGCTGCTGCCTGGCAAGGAGCAGAGTGAGCCTGGGCACCTTCAGCATTGAGAGTTGATTTGGGACAGAAACCTACATCTGGAAACATAATAACATCTGCTGTGTTTTGTTTCTCTAAATATAATTTCCAGAGGGAAAAAAAGAATTCATTTAAATATGCATCTCAAAGACTTGTGTAGAGAATCACAGCTGGCCTAGTGCCTTCAGGAAAGAAGTGTATTGCCATTGGTTTCTGTACATTCATCTTTTAGCTGATTTCTTTTTTAAAAAAAGGCCTTAGTATGCAACCACTTGTGTAAGTACTGTTCAAATGTTGCTGTCATCAGTATATTTGCATATCATCTTTATTTATACTGTGTGATTGCTGACAGTTTCATTTTTTCTTTTGATAACTCCTTTGGGTTAACTGAGGCATCTTCTTCTAACAAAGCTTTTTTTCTGTTTGATTGAGCTCTCACCCTCATACTTTTGGTCAGCTATGGATAGCACAGGGCATGCAGGGCAGGCAGAGAGAGAAATCCCTGTTAGTGCTCTTTCCATTCCTTTTGTTGTTTCATTTTCTCTTGCAAAACAATGCCGCCTTTTAACTTCTTTGGTTTTCCTCTGAGTATTTCCAAAGTGTAGCAAGTTTCACAGCTTTTTTTTTTCTTTTCTTCTTAATGATACATTTATCTTTTCTAGTCTGAAACAGCATGGCTACAACTTTTGATTTAGAGAACTTGTTATGCTCAATTTGTATTAACTCTCCTGAGACTTTTTTTCTGAGGTAAAATGAGGTTATACATTGTGGTTTGCTATTATAAACTATACTTTTAGGTTGCTTCAGTCATTCTTGTCATGTTCTTCTGTTCCCTTTTCAATATGTGGGCACCCAAATTGGATATTATTCTCTTATGCTGTCTTGGGGAAGCTGCCACAGCAACAGTTGTCATACAGGCTCTTTATTATTTCAGATAATATGAGATTCTAAGTTTGCAGATTCAAATTTAACTTCATTAGTTTTCCTGAATGTTTCCTAGGAAATTTGTTCCGTTTGTTAGCACTTAATGGTCCCTAAGTCATGTTCATAGCTTTTTTAGATTGAAATTCGTAATTAAATGCAGCCTTCCTAATTTTTATTTTTTAAATTTCTAGTAGATCTCTGGTTCTTTATTTGAACCTTGTTGTTTGTGAAAGTGAAATTGCTGTCTTTGGTGAACTGTACCACTGATTTTCTTGGCTTAATTATTTATTATCTGATTTTGCACCATCAAGTAATCCAATTTCTTCAAGTAATTCAATGAAAATACTGTAGATCATAGCACGTTGTCAATATAGTCAGTCAAAGGTGTTGTGTTGGTAATCACCGCTGGAGACCTATTATTACCCGTATTTCTAATCTTGCAAAAAATGATTTTAAATTGGTTTGACATAAAGTTTCGCCTTAAATCCATACTGTTTTAGCTATATTCTCCTTGGAAAGTTAAAACTCCTTCATACTAGTTGCTTTATGATATTAATTTTATGATATTAATACTATGTTTTCAAAGTTAAAAAAAACAAACACCTAAATGTAGAAAAGTACTACTATGAGATTTGTATTTTCTGTGTTGATGCCATTTGGGTTGTGCCTTTTTTTTCTTTTTACGTCCTCTGTATTCTTCACACATATATTTGTAACTCTGTCACCTATTGTACTAGTAGCTGGTTTTCCCAGTACTTTTCCATGGCCTTTCCCTAAGCAGAAAGACAAAAATTCCAGAGCTCCAAGCCCCAGGTGTACAAGGCCCCAGTGCTGTCTTGGTTCTTCCTGGGAGCCGAGGACGAGAACAATTCTTTGAGGTACATTCCCATGGACAAAGTACAGCTAGTGCTGAAGGAAAGGCTCCAAAGAAAAGGCTTGACACAAGAAAAAATTGCATTATCACTTGTCCTCCCAATTTGTGCTTTTTATCAGTTATGCTAATTTCCTAAAACCTATAAAAATGTACTCACCCCTGGAGGAAGTAGGCTTTTGTAGATGTCTTTCCATAACTGCTCCCAAAAACCTTCAAATAAACATCCACTCTTATATTATCTCCTTACTAAAATTATCTCAAGTTTCATTTCCAGGCCCAGCAAAAGGCAACAGTGTTACTATTATAGGTTCATTGCTTATGAGTGAATCTGCATTATAGTGTTGCTTTTTGTAAAAGCCACTTGTCCTACCATGTTTGTAGCCTCCCTAGCAGCAGGTTTCTATTCTGTTCTCTTGAATAAATTGCAACTTCAAATTTTATAGGTAACAGAAAGGCATGTTGATGAAGAATCTATTTATGGATGTCATGCTTGACTGAGCACATAATTTTAAGTTTAGTAAAATTGGTTGTTTTAAAGGATGAAAAGCACCTTTTATTTTCCATGTTCAGCTCTAATAAAAATCTTTTTTAATACCTTTTGCTTTTATTTTTTTAATGCTATAGTTGATAAATCAGCTTTTTTTAAATTTTTTTTTTCTCTTTAAAAATAGCCTTTAGGGGCTTTAGAATAGAAATAATTTTCCTTAGGTCCTCCTTCATCCAGTATCCAGAGGTGCTGTAATGTTTAGGAAGAATAATGATTAAACTGCATTGTTGTTTTGTGTAGTTTTTGTTGTTTGCAATAACCATGAGATACATTGAATTTCTACTTTGTAAGCAGTGTGGGTAATTTGTTTCAGACATGTTAATTACAAGGGAAAAGCCAGAGATAATTTGACAGCTTCCTATGTCTTGTACACAGCTGATCCTTTGTAATTAGGCTTTCCCTATTGACTTCACATGAACTTTATTTTAAAAATTTGTACTAAAAAAATATGCAATTCTAGTCCTACTTTTGTATTATGCAGCCCCTCAGTATAGGCTTTTATAAAAAAAACCCCACAATTCTCCTTCTCAAGTCATGTGTATGCTTTTAATGTTAATATCCCTTTTTGGTAAGCATAACTGTGCTCCGTGTTGAGAGAATGCAATTGTTTTCCTTGCAGTAGCCTATACTTTTTTGCCTTCCTCCTTTGGCTTACTCTAGGAAATGCATCTCAAAGAGGATAAAATGTATTTCATAGTAACACAGTCCATTCAGGAGTGTTTTGAATTTGCTGTGCGACAGGTGTGGAGCTGTGCAGTAGAATCCAGGAAAATGGACACTGAGAGGTGAACTGACCTTGCTCATTCTTGGGTTTTAGCTAGGTTAAAAAAAATTGGTCCTAGGGAAGAGTAAAATTTCAGAAATGGCAGACCTTGGGGTGATTCTTTGGTTAGCACATTGTCGAAAAAATGGTCCTAGGGAAGAATAAAATTTCAGACAGCAGAAATGGCAGACCTTGGGGTGATTCTTTGGTTAGCACATTGTCAGCTCTCCAGCTGGAGCTGGGGCCTGGCTTACTTGGTGAGATATTACTTGCCTTTGTCTTGAGGGCATCTGCTGCCTCTTTCTCCCTGTGAGTCAGTCAGCTGAAGAACATGGATGTCATCTTAAGAAAGCCTAAAGGATTCTAGATGTGTTTTTTGGAGGCAACTGATTTCATCCACCGGCATGTAAAAAATTAATCTTTTCTTAATGTAAATACTATCACTTTTTATCTAGTTTACAGGCAAGGGAGTAGAATAAAAAATATCTATTGAATGTTCTTTAGGTTAATGTTTTCCTTTTGGTGTCCTGACCTGTTCCTGGCTTTAATTTCATTTTGCATTAATGATGTTCAGCAAGAATGTACTGAATGTACAGACTGGCTGAATTTGGTTGCCATTCCTATGCTATTTTGCCACATTAAAAATCTGTTTTCATTCTTTCAATCATCAGGTATCAAATGTGTCTTCTGGGAATTTCAGTAACAAATAAATACTTTCTGAATCCTCAGAGAGTAAACTTCTGTCTCTCTGAGGTAGCTGTGAGTTTTATACTGAGTGTGTCACCTCTGAGCAGCGTGCATCATCGTGGTAGCTTAGCTGTATATAGCCCATGAAGTCAGCACGTATGTTACCTCTGTTCCACCGCCACTTCAAACAGGAGGTGGTTTACTGAAGGTCACTCTGCAAGCTGTTGGGCAAGGGAGAAAACAGCCCACAGGTTTTCTGTTCAGCCACATTGTCTAATTTGGTGGAGAGCCCTTTCATAGCAAGTGGCATGTAGGCTATTTGACAAGAGGTAAATAAATCTTCTCCTATATTGTTAGATTTTGAGTACTCAGGTGTCAGTTGTTAGTCATGATGAGTTCATCTAAACCTGAATTTTTAGTCAAGCAGTGTGAATCCAACAAGACCAAAAAGCAGTAGAAAGTGTCCATGAACATGCAGTCCTAAAAATACCTCAAATACATCAAATCACTGAAAATGAAAAGGGACCCACAAGGATCATCAAGTCCAACTCCTGACCCTGCATAGGCTCATCTCCAAGAGCCACGCCATGTGCTTGAGAGCGTTGTCCAAATGCCTCTTGAGCTCTCTCAGGTTTGGTGTTGTGACCGCTTCCCTGGGGCCTCTTCCAGTGCCCAACCACCCTCTGGGGGAAGAGCCTTTTCCTGATACCCAACCTAAACCTCCCTGACACAACTTCAGGCCATTCCCATGGGACAACTGTCACTGCTCACCAGAGAGAAGATATCAGTGCCTGTGCTTCCTCTTCCCCTCACGAGGAGGTTATAACTGCAGTGAGGTCTCTCCTCAGTCTCCTCCAGGCTGAACAGACCAAGTGACCTCAGCCACTCCTTACAAGGTTTCCCCTCAAGGCCCTTCACCATCCTCATGGCATGCCTTTGGACACTCTCTAATAGTTTAATATCTTTCTTATCTTGTGGTGACCCCAGCACTCGAGGTGAGGCGGCCCCAGTGCAGAGCAGAGCAGGACTAATCCCCTCCCTTGCCCAGCTGGCCATGCTGTGCCTGATGCCCCAGGACAGGGTTGGCCCTCCTGGCTGCCAGGGCACTGCTAACTCAGGTTCAAGTTGCCATTGATCAGAACCCCCAGGTCCCTTTTCATGGCACTGCTTTCCAGTCTGTCATTCCCTACTCTGTCTGTGCAGAGTGCCATCCATGCGCAGAATCCAGAACTTATCTTTGCTGAACTTCAAACAGTTGGGGGTTGTCCAGCCCTCTGATTTGTTCAGGTCTCTCTGCAGGGCCTCCATGTCCTTGAGAGAGTCAACAGCTCCTCCCAGTTTTGTATGATATGAGAACTTGCTTAGTGTCTCTTCCAGTCCTGCATACATGTTATTTATGGAGATGTTGAAGAGCACAGGGCCGAGGATGGAGCCTGGCAGAACCCCACTAGTGACAGATCGCCAGACTGATGTTGCTCCATTCACTATAACCTTTTATGCCCAATGGAAGAGCTCACCCATTACATGATGTTTATCCAGCTTGAACTGGACTTTCTGTCCAGAAGGATCTTGGGAGAAGACAGTTTTGAAACCTTTACTGAAATCCAAAAGATTGCATCAACTGACTTCCCTTGATCACCTATGTGGGTTACCTTGTCATAAAAGCAAAATGAGTTTAACAAGCAGGACTTTCCTCTCAGGAAGCCACAGTGGCTGTGACCAATGACTGTATTGCTTTTCAGTACCTCCCAGAATAATCTTTTCCATGGTTTTACCACACACTGAAGACTGACAGGCCTTTTGTTTCCGGCGTACTCCTTCTTGTCCTTCTTGAAAATCGGGACAATGTTCGCCAGTTTCCAACTGGGACATCCCCAGATTCCCAATGTGGCTCAAAAATCATCAAGAGAAGCTTTGTGATGGCATCAGCCATCTCTGAGAGTACTTGGATGAATCCCACCAGGCCCCATAGACTTGTAGAGATCGAGCTGGAGCAGCAGATCGTGCACAATTTCAGGGTTGACTGGGATTTGATCATACTTGCAGTCATGGTCCTCCAGCTCAGGGTACTGAGACCCCCTTGGTCCATCATCCATCATCTGTTGAAGACAGAGGCAAAGAATGCCGTAAACACCTTTGCCTTGTCTCTGTCTCTGTTTGTGAGGTCACCATTCTGGCTTTGTGTTGGAATCAGCCATCTCTTTGAGAGTTCTGGATGAATCCCACCAGGCCCCATAGACTTGTAGAGATCCAGCTGGAGCAGCAGATCGTGCACAATTTCAGGGTTGACTGGGATTTGATCATACTTGCAGTCATGGTCCTCCAGCTCAGGGTACTGAGACCCCCTTGGTCCATCATCCATCATCTGTTGAAGACAGAGGCAAAGAATGCCGTAAACACCTTTGCCTTGTCTCTGTCTCTGTTTGTGAGGTCACCATTCTCATAATGTAATGGGTTGATGTTCTATAAATGCTTTGACACTGACATAATCTCAGTCATTACTGCCAAGATTGTATATTTTAGAAATCCTCCTCAGTCAGATTGTCTGCAACCATCTTGGAATTAAGCTGGAACTACAATAGATCTGGCTAAATGTAGTCATGATCCTTTTGTACTTGATAATAGATCCACAAATTGATCCAGAAAAACTTTTAATAAAAATTAAAAAATACAAATGTATTCTTCCAGATTTGCTTTTTGAAGAATCTTTTAAGTAGGGACAATCACAATCATGAAGGGATGATGCTGGTGATATTACAGCTTAATTTAAAATCTGTTTTGAAGAATTGAATGGTGTGATTGACACTGGGGTCCATCATCCATGTTGAAGATAGAGTCAAAGAATGCCATAAACACCTCTTCCTTGTCTCTGTCCTTGTTTGTGAGGTCACCAGTCTCATAATGTAATGGGTTGATGTTCTATAAATGCTTTGACACTGACATAATCTCAGTCATTACTGCCAAGATTGTATATTTTAGAAATCCTCCTCAGTCAGATTGTCTGCAACCATCTTGGAGTTAAGTTGGAACTACAATAGATCTGGCTAAATGTAGTCATGATCCTTTTGTACTTGATAATAGATCCACAAATTGATCCAGAAAAACTTTTAATAAAAATTAAAAAATACAAATGTATTCTTCCAGATTTGCTTTTTGAAGAATCTTTTAAGTAGGGACAATCACAATCATGAAGGGATGATGCTGGTGATATTACAGCTTAATTTAAAATCTGTTTTGAAGAATTGAATGGTGTGATTGACACTGCAGGTAATATACTGAGCTATAATTCACTTTGTTGTATTTAAATAATGATTTCTGCTGTTTAAAAGGAGATGCTCACTTCATTAATCTACATGGATTGACAGTGATGCCATGGATGTGAATGTAAGTTATGTATCACGTTTATTATTAGGAGCTTTGTCACTTTTATTATGACAACGAAAATGAGGAAGAAGACTGAAGAGGCCAGGATAAAAAAACATAATGAAGTCCTGAGAGACTGCTTGTGCATGGTTTGGGAATACTCTTCAACCAAACACCCCCTTGGCCATATAATATTTATTATGGCTTTTTTTTTCTCCTATCAAATTTCATTCTCTCTGAACTGTTAGGAACATTTGCCTGCTGTGATTATAAGGTCTTTGAATATTAACTGTGTCTTAAATGATTTATGAAGTTTTGGAATAAACTGAACACTTTTTAAAATATTGGTGGGAATGGGTCTTTGTGATTTCAGTAAAAATATGAAGTCAGCATCAAAGATCCCAAACTAAGTGGAATGTCTTATTTACATAAAAAGCTGTATTTACTGTATCTGGGACCAGATGTAACATGAAGCTGACGTCACAGAAAAGTCACACTGTGTGCCTGCAGTGTATCCTATTCATGTCACTCTTTGGGAGATGATTAGGAGGAGACAGTGGGAAGGGACTTGGGGTTCTGTGAGGATCTGTATTCAGTATAGTTGGTCAGGGAAAAAGTAAGTATGGAAATTGGGCATGTTGAAAGATGCCTTGTAACAACAAAG